>NC_086450.1:249076517-249349017 GCF_028390025.1 Pseudophryne corroboree | reverse complement strand
GTTATAATATCACATTTTAAATTTGCAACATGAAAATTAACATATTCAAGCAATTTTAGGGAGATTTTTTTTGCCGGGCTCAGTGTTCATTTGTGCACTTACTTTGTGGAGTAGTAGTATGTAGGTTACTATAGGCATTCAGCAGCTTAAATCTGACAGCACAGCCACCCCCCATAGAAACCTGCTTTGTGGTCTGAAATGGAGGAACCACAACAGATATCAGAGATCTCTGGCATGGTTCCTCCATGGTACACACAGGGGATGCTTAAAATTTGCCGGGACTTCCCAAAAATGGGTGTTTTGGGAGGAAATTCCTCAAAATAGGATTTTAATACCTACCGGTAAATCCTTTTCTCGTAGTTCATAAGGGATATTGGGGGAAACTAGTACAATGGGGTATAGAAGGGGTCCAAAGGAGCCAAGTGCACTTTACATTTCTTCAACTGGGTGTGCTGGCTCCTCCCTTCTATACCCCCTCCCACAGGCAGTTATAGGTAAAAACGTGCCAGAAGAAGAAAGGACATATATGAGAGAAAGAAAACATGATAACAAAGGGTGGTGAGATTTACACACCAGCACACCACAAACATATAATAACCAGCAATGGCTGGTAACAACAACAGCAACAGCTGAACAGGGTTCTATAGAAAAAGTACCTGCAGAAATGTCAACGCACTGAGGCGGGCGCCCAATATCCTTTATGGACTACGAGAAAAGAATTTACCGGTAGGTATTAAAATCCTATTTTCTCTAGCATCCATAAGGGATATTGGGGGAAACTAGTACGATGGGTACGTCTCAAAACATCCAGAACGGATGGGAATGTGCGGAGACTGCTGCAGCACCACCTGCCCAAACTGGGTATCCTCTTTGGCTAGGGTATCAACCTTGTAGAATTTCACAAAAGTGTTCTGCCCCAGCTAGGTAGCAGCTCGGCATAGTTGCAAGGCCAAGACTCCACGGGCAGCCGCCCAGGAAGAGCCCACTGATCTAGTAGAGTGGGCCTTCAGAGACTTAGGAACAGGTAAGGCTGCCGGCACATAGGCCTGATGGATAGTAAGCCTTATCACACGAGCAATGGACTGCTTCGAAGCAGGACAACCGTTTTTCTGTGCATCATAGAGCACGAACAAGGAATCAGTCTTTCTGATCTGAGCTGTACGCTTGACATAAATCTTCAAAGCACGCACAGCATCCAATGCCTCCGGAGGAGCAGAAACATCAGAACCGGACGGAACCACAATAGGTTGATTCAGATGAAACGCGGAGACAACCTTCGGCAGGAACTGTTGTTTAGTCCGGAGCTCCACTCTGTCCTCGTAAAAGAGGACTTTTACACAATTAGGCCCCTAATTCTGAAACACGTCGAGCAAAAGCCATGGCCAGTAACATCACCGTCTTCCACGTGAGGTACTTGTCTTCTACTGTCATCAGAGGTTCAAACCAGGAGGACTGTAGAAATTTCAACACCTCATCGTAATCCCAGGGTACCGTAGGCGGCACAAAGGGAGGTTGTATGTGGAGTACCCCTTGCAAGAAGGTCTGAACTTCTGGCAACACTGCCAATTTCTTCTGAAAGAAAATGGAGAGAGCTGAAATCTGGATCTTAATGTAAGCCCTTATCCACACCAGCCTGCAGAAAACATAGGAAACGTCCCAAGTGAAACTCTGCAGGTGGATACGTGCGTTCCTTGCACCAAGAGACATATCTCCTCCAGATATTATTATTATTATTATTATTATTATTACTACCAGTTATTTAACTAGCGCACACATGTTCCGCAGCACTTTAAAGAGAATATTTGGCCATTCACAACAGTCCCTGCCCCAGTGGAGCTTACAATCTATATTCCCTTGAAAACTGGAGAGAAAGAAAGCTCTTGTGTGGGCGCACTCTTAGAAGAAGAAAGAAAAGATATTCTTCAGATATGAATCGAAAAGATATTTAAAACATATATTTATTTAGCAATTAATTAAAAAGTTGATAGTATCCCACTGAGATCAAAAGAACAAGATTTTTTGTTTTTTATTAATTATATCAAATGAGAAAAAGTATGCGAAAAAATAAGTAATGTTCTGGTCTGAATAGTCACATGAGACAAGTTAGAAAGGTTGCAGACACCTGATAGTCTGACAGCCGTTTCTCCTGACCAGCACAGAAATTCTGTGTTAATAAGACCAAGCAGGAAGATCCAATTTAATGTCTTTGAAAGACCACTGAGAGGGTCAATACTGGACAGATTAATGGTCACCTGTTTTTCATATGGCACAATTTATCAACATATCTTATACATTCCTGAACGTACGATGGTAGACGTGAGAATTGGAAGGAAAAGACGAAGGAGGCAATAAGACAAGGAAAAAGACCCAGACTGGGTGGAGGGATGGGGGAAAGGGGAGGAGTGAATGATGGTGATGCTGCTGTTGGTGTCCACCCTTGAAATGAAGGGGAATATCCTTCTCTACAACACCAGGTATTCCCAGGGAGTCTCCTCTCAGGTACTAACCTGGCCCACCGCTGTTTGGCTTCCAAGATCGGACGAGATCGGGCATTAACAGCGTAGTATGATAGTAGAGAGGCTATCTACCAATGAGAGTGCACCTATATAAGAAAGGTGAGGGAATGAGATGATAGAAAAGAATACAGTCTAGTTAATGTGTGGATCTGCTTTCCACGTTAGGCAAGGTGAGTCAGTCACCAATGGTGACGTGGTGCACCCTGGATCGTGGATGAGAGTCCACTGAAAAAAAGGGGTGGGCCAGTGAGGATGGGAAAGAAAAAAAGAAGAAAGAAGGAAAAAGAAAGAGAAAGAGAAGAAAAAATGAATATGACAGTAGGTTTGTGTTGATAACCATAGGATGATTATCCAAAAAAAGAGAGAAGGAAGGAGTATCTGTATATAGAAAAAATTATTATACCATAACAAAAGGCGTCAGGTAAATTTGTGAATCACAATAAAGATAAAAGATATGTTTAGTGCATGGGCACCTATGAGTACAATGATATATATTCACTGTTGATATGAGAACAGTGCAAATGAGCACCTATGAGTACAGTGATATAGATTCACTGTTGATTTGGGAACAGTGCAATGTACTGCTCAGGTGAAATCTGGTGACAGAATGTGCAGTAGGTTAATTAACATGAGGATTGATGAAAAAAAAGGGAGAAATCCCAAAAGATTTAAATGTTGAAAATGATACTCATGGTGTTAAGGTGTCAAAATCCGGGAACCAATGGTGACCAGTAAAACCTCCATGGAAGAATCTCCTGCTGGGATCCGTGGAAAACGCGTTTCACCCGTTGGGCTTGTTCACTTCCGGGATCTCGCATTAGCAATCTCAGTGTAAGATTTAAAAACTTTGTTTATTGGTATAGCAGCCAATGAAATTTTACCTGCTGATTAAGCCTGATAGCGGGGATGATATGTACGCGGGCTATGGGAGCGTATTACCAGCGCTTCCTGGCCGACGTCAGCAGCACGTGATCGGATCACGGTCATAGGGGAAGCGGTGCTAGTAAGCATGCGCAATGGAAACAGCCTTGTCGCCAAGGTAACCCGGTGCATGGAGCGGCGCCATATTGGAAGAGGGTATACCAGGGGTTGATGTGAACAATCACCCTGTAGTCATGGTAACCATGGTACGGAGAGCGGCACCCTGTTAAGAGAGGGTATACGGGATTATAATGCATTGGGTAGTGGTATTGAGGTAGGTAGGTATGTAATTTGACATGAGGAATTGTGTCACGCCGAGGTTATGGGCAGGTATTAAACCTTATGGCAAAAGCTGTGAAAAGAAAGGAGCACTTTATTAAGTGAGCTGAACTGGGCTGGTGGTGTGCTGATGATTACAGCGGGATACAATAAAATGAAGAGAGGGGGGCGGTGGGTAAATTACCTGATGAAAATAGGGGGTGACAGAGGAGAAGTGCATGGGGACCTGAAAGGTGATTAGGGACTGGGAGATGAGAAATAAAGTGAATGGGATGCCCCCCTAAATGAGGAGGCCTTAGATGTGGAGAAAAGTGATATAGCTGTGAAGGGAAAAGTTATTGGTAGGGATAGCAAAAATTACGAGGTGATATGAAAAAAATGTTGTATGCAATGTATCAAAATTGTGTATGGGAGAGACGGAGGTATCCTGGGAAAGGTGATGATGGTGGATGTGGGGGGGGACCACCTGGATAGGTGAATGGGGGTGAGTGGTATGAAGTGGGTGAACTGAAATAGAAAAAGGATTGGAAGAATTGGGAAGGGGGGGTGGTTTAGGAACTAGGAGTGACAATAGATGATGAAGATGTGTGCCCTTGATGAAGGGCAGCACTAGGGGAGGGTAGGAAGGGATGCAGATAAGGAGTGATAGTAATGCACCGAATGGTGTCGTGTCTATGGGGTTGACGTGGACCCTTTACATTAGTGGGGGTGGATGAAGTGGATGAAGTGAGAAAAAGGAAAGGAGAAAATAGATCCATTTGAGATCCATGGACATACCGTATTTGCCGGCGTATAAGACGACTGGGCGTATAAGACGACCCCCAACATTTCCACTCAAAATATAGAGTTTGTTATATACTCGCCGTATAAGACTACCCCCTTCCACACACCAAATAAAACGTAAAAGAACATCAGATTTGTGACATACTGTATATTATGACCTGATAAGAGATTTGGATAGGGAGTATTTATCAAGGTATGCATAAGAAGGGGGGAGGGGGCGAGGAGAAAGTTGTAAAATGTATAAAAGTATACCCCTGTGTGCATTTAGTGTTACCGGTTTCACATGAGTGCCATTAGTATTAGTATTAGTGCCATTACAGTACCTGTCATTGTCACCATTGTACGGCCACAACGCGACTGCAGCGCCTCCGGCCAGTCCCTGCATCTCCCTGTAATTGGCACTAGTGACCCGCCGCGGCCGCACTGGATATCGCGCGATACTGGATGGTGAGTAGAATGAGGTGGGCGGGCATCGGGAGGCCACTATGGGCACCGGGCGAGTATCGGAAGGCCACTATGGCAGCTATGACTATCCCAACTGAAGTGCACCCGGCGTATAAGACGACCCCCCCACTTGGAGGCATGTTTTTCAGGGCAAAAAAGTAGTCTTATACGCCAGCAAATACTGTAATTGAAAGTGTTTATAGAAAAGCACCATAATTAATATTTTCATTCAGTCCATGGGGTCTTAGAGTGCCAAGGCGAAAGATCCATTCGCTCTCTTTTTTGTACAATTCTTTGGTCATGTCGCCCCCTCGTATGCCCAAGTGAATGCGATCTAAGCCAAAGACTTTTAGATCCTTCATTAGACCTTTGTGTTGAAAATGAAAATGTCTGGCAACCGTGGTGAGTTGTCTCATACGTGCCAGATCTTTGGATGCATTACGAATGTTCCCCAGATGTTCTAAGACCCTCTCTTTTAGTTTTAGTGTGGTCATACCGACATATTTCATATTACAGCTGCAAGTAATGCAGTAAATTACCGCTTGGGTGTTGCAGTTGAAAAAATGTGATATTGTGGTTGATTGACCATACTTGTCTGTGACCATATTGGTTTGAAATATGTGTGTACATGCCTTACATTGGCCGCACGGAAAAGAGCCTGTTGTAGTCGGCTTCTTACGTGCTGTGGTCAGCAGGTGGCTCCAAACTAGTCGATCTTTGATGTTTTTTGATCTACGCCAACTCATCTGTATCGAAGGACCCACAGCAGAAGATAGATCCGGATCCAATTGGAGTATGGGGAGATGTTTGGTTATAGCATCTTTGAGTAATCTCCACTCCGGGCAGAAAGTTCCTATAAATCTAACTGAATCCGCATTTTCTGGAGTTGTCTTGTTGGTCCTAAAGGTTAGTTGATCTCTCTTGACAGATGTGGTAGATTGGTAGGCTCGTTTTAGTGATCGTTTGCTGTATCCTCGGGCAAGGAGGCGCCTGGTGAGATCCCAGCTCTTGATTTGAAAAATGTGATCCTCAGAGCAATTGCGTCGGAGTCTAAGATATTCTCCTTTGGGTATATTCTCAATGGTCGGCGGAAAATGAGAGCTAGTTTGGAACAGGAGACTGTTGGTTGCAGTCTCCTTTCGATATAGCTCTGTTTCCAGATAGCCCGTGTGCGATCTGTAAATGTTCAGATCGAGGAAGGGAACCTGCTTTGAACTGATGGTATGAGTCAATCTGATGTTCAAATTATTGGTATTCAGTAAGCCAATGAATTCCATTAGGAGTTCCCTTTCTCCATTCCAGATGATAAACACGTCGTCAATATACCTCAACCATAAATCCACATGTGTGGTGTATTTCTCATTTGCTGAGTTGAAGACATGGAGATGCTCCCACCACCCCAAAAACAGGTTGGCATACGTTGGGGCGCATGCTGCGCCCATTGCTGTACCCCTTATTTGTAGAAAAAACTGATCCTGGAAAACGAAGTAGTTCTTGGACAGGACAAAGTCAAGTAACGTCAGGAGAAAATCCGAGAAATCATTGGTTCCTCCTTGATCTAAATAGTGCTTGACAGCTGTAATTCCTTGGTGGTGATTAATGCTAGTGTAGAGGGCTTCTACATCTAGGGTTACCAATAGAAAATTATCTTCACAATGTACATTGTGGATCTTGCGTAGTAAATCTGCTGTGTCTTGCAAGTAAGAAGGTAAGGCAAGAACATAGTCACGAAGATGAAGAACGAGGAACCGACTCGGTTGTTCCAAAAGGCCCCCATTACCAGACATAATTGGTCTTCCAGGCGGTGTAGAGGCATCCTTGTGTATTTTCGGAAGTAGGTAAAAGGTTGGAGTTCTCGGATTCTGTGTTGTTAGATATTTTTGTTCGGATCTGGAGATCGTGCCTTGTGTTGTTGCCCGTTGTATTATGGAGTTATAGGCATTCAAAAATCCCGTGGTAGGGTCATTAAGAAGTTTTTTATAGCAGGAGATGTTAAGGAGTTGCCGGTGAGCCTCAGAAATATACATTTCTCGTGGCCAAATCACGATATTGCCACCTTTATCAGATGGTTTAAAAATCACGTCATGCCAGGTTTCCAGTTCTTGTAATGCTTTACGTTCTTTAAATTTAAGGTTCTTGGGAAAATGGTAGAGGCCCTGTCGGGTTTGGGCATAAATATCATCGAATTCTTTAGAAACTCGGTTAAGAAATACCCTGATCTCCGGGTTGTTATTATCAGGAGGGAAGAAAGTCGATTTGGGTCTACATTGGGGCCTGTGGGTAGTAGGTGCATCCATACCTGATTCGGCCTGCAATTCTTCTAATTCTTGGATAGCATTGAGGTCGGTAGTGGAGAGATCTGAATCCATATTATTCTCTAATGGTCTCCCTTGTTGTTTGAAAAATAATTTTTTTAGGAGAAGCTTCCTACCGAACAATCTCAGATCTTTTTCCCAAGAGAATCGGTTAAAGGATTTGGATGGGGAGAAGAAAAGTCCCTTGCTAAGTACTGCCATGTGGTCCGGAGAGAGGGACCTGGTGGATAAATTGATGACTTGCAGTAAAGTCGAATTATTAGAGTCTACCTCACTGGCTTTCTCTGCCGGGCCGGATATCGTGCTGTCCTTGCTGTATCCCAGTCTGAGTTTCGACCGTCGTGTCTTCTTTCCCCCTCTCCTTGTTTTCCTCGTGTTTTGACGCGGCCTCTTGATCTCTGACTTGGGCCTAAAAAACGAGGGTGGAAGTTGTCACTTTCCTCTTGACTCTCAAAGGTTTCGCTTGCCGAATCTCCACTCGTAGAGGATTCGAATTCTGAAAAGGTGGGATCTTCCCTTGGTTTTCGGCTCCGACTCAGAGGTGTCGGATTCCACCTGAAAATATCCCCTCTCGCGAAATCTTGTTTATCGCGAATAAATTTGGTCCATTTGCGATCCACTATGGTCTGTTCATACAGATCGATTTCTTTCTTATGTTTTTCGAAAGCCGCCTGGAAGGGTAAATCCTTTTCCCAAATTTCTAGGGTCTTACCGATTTCCTCTATCTCCTTCTCGACTTGGTCTAATAACAGAGTGTCGTGTTTCACTAAAAGGTGAAGTAATTCATGTGAGCACTTAAGTAGGGCCGCTTCCCATTCACTCTTCAAATTATCACTCGCGAGAGGGAAGGAGGGGAATACCTTGGGTCTGAGGCCACGTGGCACGATCTTATGTTTGATATAATTTTCTAATGTAGTGACGTCCCATGAGAGCCGTGTCCTCTTCTGCAAGTTCTTCTGTAACTTAGAAAAGGAGGTACGCCAATCTGAGTTGGGAGTGGGGTGTTCGTAAGTATCTGAAAAGGGGTCCGCAATGTTGATATTCGGACGTTTTGATAATTCAGTTTTCAGGGAAAAGGTGGACATGTTAGGTTGGCAGAGCCTGTTTTAATATAAGTGTCACCCACCTATTAACAGATATAGGAGGGCTCACTTGACAATCTAAGGAGCTAATTAAAAAGGATAGCTGCTAAAAAAGAGATAAGATCCAGGGGGAAGACAAATATAGAATTGAATGAGTAAGGAAGCTGAAAGCTAATCTAAGGAGACCGTGCCTGGGTCAGAGGCTGTATTTATCCTACAGCATAGAGGATTACTAACAAAAAAGAGAGCGACCTGGCACCGGTATAAATTGTGATAAAGTGAGAGAAACCAAAAAATTGGACAATTATTGGAAAGGGAAAACCTTTCAATTGTCGACCCTATTGGTGGTGCGCTTGGAGAGAGCTGAAATCTGGATCTTAATGTAAGCCCTTATCCACACCAGCCTGCAGAAAACATAGGAAACGTCCCAAGTGAAACTCTGCAGGTGGATACGTGCGTTCCTTGCACCAAGAGACATATCTCCTCCAGATATTATTATTATTATTATTATTACTACCAGTTATTTAACTAGCGCACACATGTTCCGCAGCACTTTAAAGAGAATATTTGGCCATTCACAACAGTCCCTGCCCCAGTGGAGCTTACAATCTATATTCCCTACAACATGTACACATTTACACCAGTGTTAATTTTTGTTGGGATTCAATCAACTTACCAGTATATTTTTGGATTGTGGGAGTAAATCGGAGTTCCCGCAGGAAACCCACGCAAGTACGGGTAGAATATACAAACTCCACACAGTTAGGGCCACAATGGGAATCAAACCCATGATCTCAGTGCTGTGAGGCAGTAATGCTAACCATTACACCATCCGAACTGTGAGAATAGTGTTTTGACGTCACAGGTTTCCTGGCCTGAACCATGAACCAATAACTTTCTTGGAAAGGCCCTTGTGAGCTAGGATGTTCCGCTCAACCTCCATGCAGTCAAACGAAGACACCGTAGGTCCGGGGTAGACAAAAGGTCCTTGTTGAAGAAGATCGCTCCTGAGTGGTAGAGGCCAAGGGTCTTGGACAGAAATGTCCAGAAGATCTGCGTACCACGCCCTCCGAGGCCAATAAGGGGCAATTACAATTGCCTGGACACCTTCATTCCCGATTCGCTTTAGCACTCTTGGGAGCAATGAGATCGGATAAAACAGGTAGACCAGCCGGTAAGGCCTAGGCGACGCCAGTGCCCTCGCCTGAGGGTCCCTGGTCCGCGAGCAATACCAGGGAAGTTTCTTGTTGAGACGAGAAGCCATCATGTCTATTTGTGGGCAACCCCACCGGTCGATGACCTGCTGGAACACCAGATGGTGGAGTCCCCAACTCCCCCAGGTGGAGATCGTGACGACTCAGGAAGTCCGCCTCCCAGTTGGCCACACCCATAATGAAGATTGCAGACATGGCTCTTGCATTTCTTTCCGCCCAGAGGAGTATCTTTGACACCTCTCGCATGCAGGCTCTGCTTTTTGTCCCTCCTTGTCGATTACCGCTGTGGCATTGTCCGACTGTACCTGGATCGCGTGATCCTTGAGCAGAGGAGAGGCTTGTAGCAGAGCATTGTAGATCGCCCGAAGTTCCAGAATGTTGATTGGAAGGAGGCTTCCGTGGGCTGACCACCTGCCTTGGAACTGCGCCCCTTGGGTGACAGCTCCCCATTCTCTCAGACTCGCATCCGTCGTGAGGAGGATCCAATCCTGAATTCCGAAACTCCTGCCCTCCAGGAGATTGAAGGACTGTAGCCACTGCAGGTGGGAAATCCTGGCCTCAGGTGACAGCTGAATCATCCGGTGCATCTGTAGATGTGATCCGGACCACTTGCTCAGGAGATCCAACTGAAATTTTCTGGCATGGAACCTCCCATACTGGATTGCCTCGTAGGAGGCAACCATCTTTCCCAACAATCTTATGCAGAGATGTACGGACACTCAAGTAGGTCAGAGCACAATGTGGACCATCTTCTGAAACGTTGTCGTCTTGTCCTCTGGTAGAAACACCTTCTGTGCCACAGTATCCAGCAACATCCCCAGGAACAGGAGCCGCTGAGTTGGCTCCAGGTGGGACTTCTGTAAGTTGAGGATCCACCCATGGTCGGACAGAAAACGGATGGTGTGGTCGATATGGAGCAACAAAAGCTCAATGGATATCGCCTTTATCAGAAGATCGTCCAGATAAGGGACCACATTGATCCCTTGGACCCGGAGTTGAAGCATCATCTCCGCCATCACCTTCGTGAATACCCTCGGGGCTGTTGACAGGCCGAAGGGCAGTGCCAGGAATTGGAAGCGATCAGCCAGCAGGGCAAACCGCAGGTACGCCTTATGAGGAGGCCAAATCGGAATAAGGAGATAGCCATCCTTGATATCCAAGGAGACCATAAATTCCCGTTCCTCAAGGCCCGCAATCCCTGCTTGCAGTGATTCCATTTTGAACTTGAATACCCTCAAATAAGGATTCAAGGATTTCAGATTCGGAATGGATCTGACCGAACCCCTTGCCACGTAGTGGTACTGGAACAATGACGTGGGACTGGACCAACTTTCAGATAGACTGTTGCAACATAACTCGCATATCCTCCAAAGCTGGTCGAACTCCAGCTTGTAGCCTTGAGAAACGAGTTCCCTGATCAAGGCATGCATCCTGGCAGGAGGTCTCCCAGACGCGGCTGAAGTGACGCAGTCGAGCTCAGACCTCGAGATCCCCTCGGGGTGGGTGGGCACCGTCATGCTGAGGCTTTAGTGGAAGCAGAACTGGTGTACTGTTCATGAGAACCAGTACTTGCAGGTTTTCTGGACTTGCCTCCAATGCAGCTAGAGGCAACAGAGGTACCTCTGGCCTTCCATCGAAATGTACGAGATCGAAAAGGACTGAACATACAGTCCCGGATAGGAATGTCTCACCGGCGGGGCCCCAGTGGGGAGAAACGAGGATTTCCTAGCAGTAACCTTGGAAATCCATGCATCCAACTCAACCCCAAAAAGCCATTCCCCAGGAAAAGGGAGGGACTCCACAGTACGTTTGGATTCTGCGTCCGCAATCCACTGACGCAAACACAAGGCCCTGCGCGCCAACACCGCCATGGTCGACATCCGAGCAATTATGTTCCCCATCTCCTTGAGGGAATGACAGAGGACACGAGTAGTGTCCTGAATGTGCTTCAGGAGGGTTCCATGGTAACTAAGGGCATATCCCCCGAGAGGCCTCCCTGAATTTGTGTGGCCCAGGAATGAATGGCATGGGTCATCCAGCAACACACAATTATATTTACGGGTAGTCTCTATATTTCTATCCCCAGGATCCTTCATAGTAAAGGAGCCCAGGGCAGGCAGCACCGTCTTCTTAGACGGACGAGAGACTGAGACATCCACCCCAGGAGGTTCCTCCCAAAATTTTCTACCTTGAGGAGCAAATGGGAAAGTGCGCAAAAACTTTTTGGACACTTGGAATTTTTTGTCTGGATTTTTCCAGGCTTGTTTGAATAAGTAATCAGGGAAAGTGATATTGGCTTATTTTGTACAAAGAAAAACGACTGCTGTGAAGCAGTGTCCTCTAGAGGGAGCTGTAACACATCCCTTATATCCAAAATGAGAGGTTCAATACCCTGAGTAAAATCGGGATCCCCACTAAGATCATCCTGTATATCATCATCTGTATCAGAGCGCAGAGCAGGTAAACCACACTTCTGGGGACCTGCATGAGAGAGGGGGGCTGTGCATCAGCCCTAGCAGCTAAATCTGCAACAGCTTGTTGCAGTAGCTGAGTTTTCTACACATTAGCAGTGAGCTGGGATGACATATCTGACATCATAGTTTTAAGAGACTCTAACCAGTGGGGCTCTGTACCCTCTCCCCAAACCTCTTCACTAATTTGTGAATATTGACTGCATTGCTCATGGAGAGAATCTGGAGAGAATCTGGTGTGACAGATACTGTAACATCTTGTACTTACCCATATTTCACAGTAAGTACAAAAACATACACACAGACAGTTATAATGCAAGCCTGCCCTACTGTATGTGAGAGGAGACACAGAGAGAGGGAGAATACCAGCACACCCTGAGCTGCACAGCCCCAGTGAGACTGTCAGCTCTGTAAATCACAGTAACACTAACAAACTGCAATCCTAAGTAGGCTCAGAGTACTGTACACAAGCAGCTCTTCCCCTTAGCTACACCCCGTACCAGTTTCCAGCGTTTGTGAAGCAGGAAGCGCTGAGTGTGCGCTGTTGATGGCTGCTGTAAACAGAGGAAGGCGCCAAAACGCAGCTGGTCCCGCTCTGAGGAAGCCCCGCCCCCTCCAATAGCGCCGGAGCTGTACATATTATTTATACTGCCAATGTCTCCAAATAAGCTTAAAACTTCACGCAAGTGCTTAATTAAGCAGTTTTGTGCCAGTGTACACACGAGGGATCCTAGCGGGACCCCACAGGGAGGGCCCAGTACGCCGTGCCTGTGGTCAGCTGCACTTTGAACCGGGGACCTCCCTAGCGGGGTCCCCAGTGTGTACTCACCACCGATGTCACCTTCAGGCAGCGTTAGGGGTGTGCGGCGTGCTGCAGCTGCGACAGTCAAGGCGCAGTGCCCCTCTGAACCAACAGCCCCTCACAACGGAGTTCCTGCAGCAGAGAAGCGGCTCTGCACCTTGCAAGGCCGGTGACGCCCCCCCCCCCCCCCCCCCCCCAACTCCCACGGCGCAGGCATGCTGTTGCCCAGACAGCATACCGAAAAACGAGTTTTATAGTAAGAACTTATCTTTGTTAAAACTCTTTCTGTGAGGTACACTGGGCTCCACAAGGAATGGACAATGGGGTGTAAAGTAGGATCTTGATCCGAGGCACCAACAGGCTCAAAGCTTTGACTGTTCCCAGAATGCATAGCGCCGCCTCCTATATCACCCCGCCTCCCTGCACAGGATCTCAGTTTTTAAACCAGTGCAATGCAGTAGCAGGAAAAGAGACGACAATGGTTAGTAGCCACAACACCGCATTCTCACGACAGGAGACGTGTCAGCGGCTAATGCCATACCAACCCAAAGTAGCTAAGTGCGTCAGGGTGGGCGCGCCTTGTGGAGCCCAGTGTACCTCGTAGAAAGAGTTTTAACAAAGGTAAGTTCTTACCATAAAACTCGTTTTCTGCTGCGGGGTACACTGGGCTCCACAAGGTATGGACAATGGGGATGTCCTAAAGCAGTTCCTTATGGGAGGGGACGCACTGTAGCGGGCACAAGAACCCGGCGTCCAAAGGAAGCATCCTGGGAAGCGGCAGTATCGAAGGCATAGACCCTTATGAACGTGTTCACAGAGGACCACGTAGCCGCCTTGCACAATTGTTCAAGGGTCGCACCACGTTGGGCCGCCCAAGAAGGTCCAACAGACCGAGTAGAATGGGCCTTAATGTGATCAGGAGCAGAGAGACCAGCCTTCACATAAGCATGTGCAATCACCATTCCAATCCATCTGGCCAGAGTTTGCTCGTGAGCAGGCCAGCCCCGTTTGTGAAACCCAAACACAACAAAAAGAGAATCAGATTTCCTAATAGGAGCAGTTCTCTTCACATAGATACGGAGAGCCCGTACCACATCCAAAGACCACGCTTTGGGAGACAGATCAGGAGAAAGAAGTGCCGGAACTACAATCTCCTGATTAAGGTGGAACGAAGAAACCACCTTAGGTAGATAGCCGGGACGAGTCCTAGGAACCGCCCGGTCACGGTGAAATATCAGATATGGGAAACTACAGGACAAGGCACCCAAATCCGACACTCTTCTAGCTGAAGCAATAGCCAGC
The DNA here is from genome assembly GCF_028390025.1 of Pseudophryne corroboree. Lineage (NCBI taxonomy): Eukaryota > Metazoa > Chordata > Amphibia > Anura > Myobatrachidae > Pseudophryne > Pseudophryne corroboree. Next base: position 249,334,888 of record NC_086450.1, on the reverse strand, counting down.
AGAAACACCACCTTAAGGGAAATCCACTTAAGGTCAGCTGAACCAAGAGGTTCAAACGGAGACTCTTGTAACGCCTCCAAAACCACCGACAAGTCCCAAGGAGCCACAGGCGGACATAGGGAGGTTGGATACGCAACACGCCCTGAGTAAAGGTATGCACATCAGGTAAGGTCGCAATTGTTCTCTGAAACCACACCGACAAGGCAGATATTTGAACCTTGAGGGAGGCCAGACGCAGGCCTAAGTCCAGGCCCTGCTGAAGAACAACAACTTGTCTATACTATACTTGGAAGCGTCTTAATCGTTAGATAAGCACCAAACAAAGTAAGAATGCCAAACCCTATAGTAAATCCGAGCCGAAGCCGGTTTCCGGGCCCGCAACATAGTTTGAATGACCGCCTCAGAAAACCCTTTAGCCCTTAAGACGGAAACTTCAAGATCCACGCCGTCAAAGACAGCCGGGCTAGGTCCTGGTAGACACAGGGGCCCTGAACGAGGAGGTCTGGGCGTTGTGGAAATAGAATTGGACGCTCTGACAATAGGCCTTGCAGGTCTGAGAACCAGTGCCGTCTGGGCCACGCTGGAGCTATGAGAAGCAGAATTCTTTTTTCTTGCTTGAACTTCCGAATTACCCTGGGCAGGAGTGACACTGGAGGGAACACGTACGGCAGCCAAAACCTCCACTGTACCGCCAGCGCATCCACGAATGCTGCTTGAGGATCCCTTGTCCTTGCTCCGAAGACCGGAACCTTGTGATTGTGTTGAGACGCCATCAGATCTACGTCTGGAAGGCCCCACCTTTCCACGAGGAGTTGAAACACTTCTGGATGGAGGCCCCACTCGCCGGCATGCACGTCCTGACGACTGAGAAAGTCCGCTTCCCAATTCAGGACTCCCGAAATGAATATTGCCGATATGGCCGGTAGATGGCGTTCTGCCCACTGTAGAATCCGTGAGACTTCCTTCATTGCTAGGCGGCATCGAATACCGCCTTGATGATTTATGTAAGCCACTGTGGTGGCGTTGTCCAACTGTACTTGAACAGGACGTTTCTGAATTAAATGCTGGGCTAGGTTCAAGGCATTGAAGACCGCCGCAACTCCAGAATATTAATCGAGGGGAGGGACTCCTCCTTGGTCCACCGCCCCTGAAGGGAGTGTTGCTCCAGCACTGCGCCCCAACCTCTTAGACTGGCATCTGTCGTCAAGAGGACCCAGTCGGATTTCCAGAATGGACGGCCCCTGCACAGTTGTTGGTCCCGGAGCCACCAGAGCAGCGACAGACGGACCTCCGGAGTCAATGAGATAATTTGAGACCTGATCCGGTGAGGCAGGCCATCCCAATTGGCTAGAATCAGCCTCTGGAGAGGGCGAGAGTGAAATTAAGCGTACTCCACCATGTCGAATGCTGACACCATGAGGCCCAGCACCTGCATCGCCGAATGTATTGACACTTGCGGACGAGATAGGAAGCAACAAATCCTGTCGTGAAGTTTCAGGACTTTCTCCTGAGAGAGGAACAACCGCTGGTTGTGAGTGTCCAATAGTGCGCCCAGATGCACCATGCTCTGAGCAGGGATCAGGGATGACTTCTTCCAGTTGATGAGCCACCCGTGGGCTTGCAGAAACCGGACCGTCACATCTAGATGACGCAGGAGAAGTTCTGGGGAATTTGCCAGGATTAACAAGTCGTCCAAATATGGCAGTGTCCTGACACCTTGACGGCGGAGTACCACCGTCATCACCGCCATGACTTTTGTAAAGACTCGCGGAGCCGTTGTTAAATCAAAAGGTAACGCCCGAAAATTGGTAATGGCAGTTGCCAATCGCAAATCTCAGGTATTGCTGATGAGACACTGCTATAGGAATATGCAGGTAAGCATCCTGTATATCCAGGGAGACCATGAAGTCCCCAGGCTCAAAGGCCAGAACTATAAAGTGAAGGGTTTCCATCCGGAACTTGGAAACCTTCACAAACCTGTTCAATGCCTTGAGGTTGAGAATGGGCCGGGAGGACCCATTCGGTTTCGGGACTAGAAACAGGGGAGAATAGTACCCCCGGCCCCTCTGCTCAAGAGGCACCTGTACTATGACTCCTGTATCCAGGAGGGTCTGTACCACTGAATGTAGAGTGTTTGCCTTTGTCTTGTCCAACGGGACATCTGTCTGGCAAAATAGACGAGGGGGTCGGTTTTTGAAGGCTATGGCATAACCTCGAGTGAAGACTTCCCGTACCCAGGCATCTGAAGTGGTCTTCAACCATTCCTGTGTATACCCTAGAAGCCGGCCCCCCACCCTGGGATCCCCCAGAGGGAGGCCCGCCCCATCATGCGGCAGGCTTATCTGTCTTGGAAGCTGGCTGACGGGCCGCCCAAGCTCTTTTGGGCTTAGGCCTACCAGGTTCGGAAGTACCAGGTTTGGAAGTGCGGGCCTGCTTGTTGCACGCCTGACCTTTTGCTTTACCTGAAGGACGAAAGGGGCGAAAGGAAGTACCTTTAGCCTTCGACACAGAAGGAGCAGTACTTGGCAGACGGGCAGTTTTGGCAGTTGCCAAGTGAGCCACAATCTTATTTAAATCCTCCCCAAACAGAATATCTCCCTTAAAAGGGAGTACCTCCAGGGTTTTTCTAGAGTCCAGATCCACAGACCAGGATCTCAGCCACAATATCCGGCGAGCCAGGACTGACGTAGTAGAGGCCTTGGCTGCCAGGATACCGGCATCAGAAGCCGCCTCTTTAATATAACGAGAAGCTGTGACAATATAAAACAAGCATTGTCTAGCATGGTCAGAGGAGATTTCAGCATCTAACTCCAAGGCCCATGCTTCAATGGCCTCTGCAGCCCAAGTAGCTGCAATAGTGGGCCTTTGTGCAGCACCCGTGAGGGTGTAAATCGCTATCAGACAACCCTCCACGCGTTTATCCGTAGGCTCTTTTAGAGACGTGACGGTGGTGACCAGTAGAGCTGAGGAAACCACCATCCTAGCCACATGTGAGTCTACTGGAGGAGGCGTTTCCCAATTCTTAGACAGGTCCGGCGCGAGGGGATAGCGAGCCAGCATCTTCTTTTGAGGCACAAACTTCGTACCCGGGTTTTCCCAGGGTTCCTGACGTATATCAATTAGCTCAAGCTCAGGAGAGCTCACTAAACAGCACCCAGCTCGTCCGGGCACAGATTCAAACTGAGGTCTGGAGGAGGGACATAGAGGGAGGAGCCAGAGCACACCAGTATCCAAATTCTTTCTTAAAGTGCCCTGTCTCCTGCGGAGCCCGTCTATTCCCCATGGTCCTTACGGAGTCCCCAGCATCCACTAGGACGTTAGAGAAACTTGTTTAATCACCTTCTGACGCTTGAACCTATCTGGTTTCTTAGGAGGAACGGATGACTCGGGATCATCCGTAATCTGTAAAATTAACTTAATAGTCTCCAAAAGATCAGGAACATCCACATGTGAACTACCCTCCCCATCAGCCGTATCTAAGTCAGAACCTGTGGGGTCAGTGTAAGTGCCGTCTTCATCCGACGAGGTGTCAGTGACAGCAGTGGATTGTGAGGAGACAAGCGCTCGCTTAGAGGACCCCTTGGACGTAGGCGAGCGACGGTCAGACTTTTCAGTAGTCAGGGACTGGTTCAACTTCTTTATTTGAGCAGATAAATCGTCCGCCCACGGCAGGTTAGCTGCAGGGACCACAAACGGTTGCACCGGCATTGGGGGTCCCATAGGGGGTGTTAGTTTATGAACTTGCATATGCAGAAGCGTGGAAAAAGCGGCCTACGGCAGGTCATTATTTGCCCCCGTTGCCACCGTCCCAATGGGGCGCAAGGAGCCCCCAGAACCAGAGCCCAAAGCTGCTATATTCTCCTCATAGGTACCTGAAACATCAGCAACACCGGCAGTGTGTTCAGCCCCAGAACCGTTACCCTCAGAAGCAGACATGATATAACTTGCAGTATCAGGTAACACAGTACAATTTGTCAGCAGCACAATACCTCTAGCCCAAACCCCTGCGCAGTGTAGTCAGCACTAGCAGAGATAAAGGAGAGATATGGTGATTAAATCACAGAGAAAAATACGTACTACAGTATATCTTTGTGAAAATCCTATATTAGATAAAACCTGACGCACCAAGCCCACTCAGGTTATAGAATATAGGGATAGCAGGTTGAGTGAAAGACACGAAATGGACACTACTCAGCTATCAAATGCACACACAAATAGTCACAGTCTGTACAATGCAGAGGTTATTACTAACAATAATACTGCACTGGACTAGCTTACACAGCTATATAACAATAGATATAACAGTACACACTAAGAACTGGATGTATATCACAGGGTAATTGTACTAGGAAACCCTGACTAAGTGCACTCTTTCTTAACTAACACTGACTAAAAAAAGGCAGGTAGAATACTTAAGTGTCTTGTAAAGTCACAGCACTGACAACCAGGCGGCTTTACATAGGAGGATTTGCCCAAGCATTCCCAGGAACAGTGAGCTGAGGGATAATGGCGCCACAGACACTGCCAGGGAGTGAGAGAGAGAGACAGATATGCAGCTCCAGAGTAGGAACATTTGCAGAAAATGGCACCCTGGGGCTGGGGGAGGAGCTTCAGGTCCAAGCTCTATCCCCCTGCTGGCAAAACCACCGGGTACTGCGGGCTCTAATAAAACGGTTTAGAGAGAAAACCTGACCTGTCCCATGCCCTGGTGATCTAGTGGGATCGCCTGTACTGCCACAGTGTCCACCGCCAGCGCGCGCGGCCCGCCTCCCACTGACCGCGCCGGATCGCGATAAAGACCGGGTCCCGCAAGCGGGACCCACTTACCACCTTCCGAAGCGCGGCCACGCGATCCCGGAGAGCCCCCGTCGTGTTTGCCTGACAAGAAGAAAACCGGAGCCTCCTGCTGTAGTTACCCGGCAACCAGGGCTCGGGAGTGTACAGCGCCGCTGGGGAGAGCCGGAGCTGCAGCCGTGAATGTCCACTGACATGTAACACTGCTGCTGCCCTTAAAGTCTTCACTTTTTTCCTCAGAAAAAAAGCTCTTCTTAGGGCTGCCTGGAGCTGCCCCTCTGTTAAGTGCCTGCTACTGCAGCACCAACTACAAAACTGAGATCCTGTGCAGGGAGGCAGGGTGATATAGGAGGCGGCGCTATGCATTCTGGGGTCAAAGCTTTGAGCCTGTTGGTGCCTCAGATCAAGATCCTACTCTACACCCCATTGTCCATTCCTTGTGGAGCCCAGTGTACCCAGCATCAGAAAAAATAAAAGTTTTAAATGAAATTGAAGAAAACTCTCTGGAGCTCAGAGATGTGCATCCTCTCCTGAGGGCACTTTTTTCTAAACTGCCTGTGGGAGGGGGCATAGAGGGGATGAGCCAGCACACCCAGTTGAAGAAATTTAAAGTTCACTGGCTCCTTTGGACCCCGTCTATACCCCATCGTACTAGTTTCCCCCAATATCCCTTATGGATGCTAGAGAAATATGCTTTAAAAAATTTGCTCTTAAAAGGTGACGGCAAAGATTAATGTTTAAATGTATATTGCCGACATAATGATTTAACAAACATTAATACTGTGTCATCATAAATGGTTCAATATAATACTGCCGACAATGTGATTGTTGATAGTGTGAATGTCAGCAAATCATACCAATTCTGGGTCATGGTACAGTGGCCCTCATTCCGAGTCGTTCGCTCGGTATTTTTCATCGCATCGCAGTGAAATTCCGCTTAGTGCGCATGCGCAATATTCGCACTGCGACTGCGCCAAGTATCTTTGCTATGAAGAAAGTATTTTTACTCACGGCTTTCTCATCGCTCCGGCGAACGTAATGTGATTGACAGGAAATGGGTGTTACTGGGCGGAAACACTGCGTTTTATGGGCGTGTGGCTGAAAACGCTACCGTTTCCGGAAAAAACGCAGGAGTGGCCGGAGAAACGGGGGAGTGGTTGGGCGAACGCTGGGTGTGTTTGTGACGTCAAACCAGGAACGACAAGCACTGAACTGATCGCACAGGCAGAGTAAGTCTGGAGCTACTCTAAAACTGCTAAGTAGTTTGTGCTCGCAATATTGCGAATACATCGGTCGCAATTTTAAGATGCTAAGATACACTCCCAGTAGGCGGCGGCTTAGCGTGTGTAACTCTGCTAAATTCGCCTTGCGACCGAACTCGGAATGAGGGCCAGTATGTATTTAGTTACCATGTGCATTATTAGGACCTTCATACAAAGTGCACACATAAAAAATTAAAAGCTGTCATTTACCTCTGGCCATCGACTGTACATATTGACACACCCCAGAGGTCTGGGCTAAATTTAGAAAGCTGAGGAATGTAATCTGCAACCTGTAAAAGAAAAAAGAAACATTATAAAATTGGTACAAATCATTTATGGTCAACCTTAACTACCATGATCATGTCTGTCAGTGAATAAATGCATTTGCATATCTAAGCTATCACTCGCTGGTCCCTATATAAAATAAATGACTGTCACCTTATTAGGATGTAATTTGCTTTTACACTGTAAAGTAAAAATAAGAAAGTAAAATTAGGTATTGCCTATTTTTTTTTAAACTTCCATAGAGATCGTCACGGTTCCCAACCTTCATAGAATGTTCAGGAAAACTCCATGAATGAATGGAAATCTAAAGCTGCCCGTGAGGTAAGGGAGAAGATACTGGGACCACAATGCACCGCCGAATTGTCAGACTACACATGCACAGCGGGAGGACATGCCAAATTCCTAGAAGATTGAGCCAGCCTTTCATAAGTTATTAATGTATTTCTCCTACTGAAGTTCAACAATGTATGAAATATTTAATTTGTCACCACAGTATTGGCTGAATAAGAATGTGTGAAAGGCTTAGGCTACAGCCACACTTTTTTATTAATATTAAAGGGAGTTATTAGCTAACCAACTCAAAAAAACAAGAGATGTATGCATCATTTAAAGCTTTTATGTGATCATGCTTGACTTTTACATACAGCATATTTACTGGATATGTGTGACACTAAATAAGACCATGGGTGGGCTTAGTCGCTCCCCTTGGGGAAAGCAAAACGCACGCCCTTGCTGTCACACAGAGGGTAAGATACAATTACCCATGAGATTTACCCCGTGGCTAATTATCTGCATTGCCCGATTCAATTAGCGGGGTTTACTCCATGTGTTAAGCCCAGAGGGAGCACTACTTCTTGCAGTTTCTATACATCTTTATTGTGTACATGCATCACCAGGTAATGGATGAGTCTCAATATTTTATATAAGCAGAAACGTTTAATTAGAAAGGGTCTGTATTTAAAGTATATCAAAATATACAGGCAAAAAGACTGATCATTTAACAGTTAACGCATGGGAACCTCACCTTTCCACCTGATAATTTTTTGGCGCTTTCAAAGAGCTCATCAATGTGTGAAGTGAAAGACATAAAATCTGGTATGACAAACTTTCTTCTAAAAGCCTGTGTGAGTAGCACAATGTTGCTTTGAACACACCTGTGGAAATACAAAATATATATTTTCAAAGAAATGCAGCATTTATGCAGAGTTTATAAATACATACTATAGGCTAGATTTCACATATAACAATAAATTAAAGTGTTTTCAATATGAACAACAAAAAGGAATATGTCTTATAAAAGGACCAGTTATATAAACTACAGAAGTGCAACAGAATTTGCTGAAGCTAAGTAGAGGTTTACAAATAAATGTTAATAAGAGTTAATAAAAACTTAAAAAGCTGTTTGTGATAGTGCGGCTTTTCAATAAAAATAAACCAGACGACTTTCTAGGAGGGGGCAGCTAGGTCGGCACAGCTGTGGGCAATGCGGTGCTGTGGCTTGACATAGGGGGCGTGATGCAGAGCAGGAAGCGGAGAGTGGGGATGTGGCCATGACCATCGCTGTACAATGCCGTGTTTACAGTTAGGAGCTGGTTAGTTGGTACTTTATCTCCGTCTACTTTATCTCTCTCTAAGGGTTGTTCTCAATAACTGTCGGAAGCTGCCGTCTTGTGGGAAAAACGTCAGCTTCCGACAGAAATAGGTCGGAAGGGGTTCCAACCTATTCAATAGGGGCTGATTTTTTCCGACAAGTCGGGAATTCCCGCCTTGTCGGAAAACACGTGGATCGGCGGATATTCGTGCTTCTGTCAGAAACTGGGCCAAATCCGACAGGTTTTGGCCCCTTTTCCGACAAACTCAATACGACTTGAAAACAAGTCGGATTGAGGTGAGGAGACAACCGGTGCTGCGGGTGGCTGGGGGAGCTGAGATCAGCGGCCGGCGGGAGGAGCTGGCTGCGGGGGGGACATGTCTGCGGCGGCGGGGGGAGGCGCTGCAGGGAGAGAGGTGCCTGGCCAGCTCCTCCTGCCGCCGATCTCTGCTCCCCCCACTGCCCAGCTTACCCCCACCGCCCTCCTGCTATCGCCCGCCGCCATCTGCGCACCTGCCCACTGCTGTCAGCGCATCTGCAGCCGCTGACAACAGCGGCAGGACGGGTCCTTGTGTACGGTCAAATCACACAGTCGGATTTGGCCGTCCATTGAATAGGGGTTGTCGGATCCATTCCAACAACTGCATGTCGGAATGGATCCGACTCTTATTGAATATACCCCAAAGGCTTGGTACATAGACCCAATACAAAACACTCCATGCCCCCACCCCCTTTAAAAGCATATACATAACCAGAACACTTGCACACGGACTCACAATTACTGAAATATAATGCTGGATAGTTGTTTGCGTTTGTTTTAACTCCAGCAATATCTAGTAAATAGTTATTTTTGCATATTTAATTATAAGATACTAAAGGTCGGCAAATTATTATTAATTATCTGTTACCAGATAAATAGAAAATACTGCACTGCCCCATCTAAACAAGAATTGTTTCACACGTTATTTCACACATTACGAGGGGGGGGGGAACAGGAATATCTACCGGTAAATCCTTTTCTCCTAGTCCGTAGAGGATGCTGGGGTACACTTCAGTACCATGGGGTATAGACGGTTCCGCAGTAGCCATGGGCACTTTAAGACTTTTCCAGAGTGTGAACTGGCTCCTCCCTCAATGCCCCTCCTCCAGACCTCAGTATAGGAACTGTGCCCAGGGAGACAGACATTTCGAGAATAGGATTCACTTTTTAAGTTAATGGTGAGATTCATACCAGCTCACACTTTAACCATGCCGCACAACATGGCAATTAACATAACACATGCCTACAAGCATGACCATTGCAGCAACGTGCTGAAAACTATTTTAACACAACACCTGTGTAAAACTTACAACTATGTAACAAACTGCAGGTAAAGAACACAATGGGTTTGGTGGCCAGCATCCTCTACGGACTAGGAGACAAGGCTTTACCGATGGGTATTAAAATTTTGGGGGTAATTCCAAGTTGATCGCAGCAGGATATTTTTTAGCAGTTGGGAAAAACCATGGGGTTTATTTACTAATATTCGTGTTTTGTCCGTTTTGAAGGGTGTTTGAACTCGAATGGTATCGGGTGCATTTTACTGCAACTTTTTGAATCCTGATACGGTCATTCACTAAGCTGCCGAGTTTTGCACAATCGTTTTTTCCGATGTCGATGTGATTCGTAATATCAGGCAGTGTTTTACGGGAGTGATGAGTAAAACACTGCCTGAAAAAACACAAGGAAACCCGGCCAGATCTATGAGATCCGTGCAGGGCTTCATTGTGTACCTTAAAAAGTTCATTAAAGTCTATAAAATTATGAAAAAAATTGAGTGGGGTCCCCCCTCCTAATCATAACCAGCCTCGGGCTCTTTGAGCCGGTCCTGGTTGAAAAAATATGGGGGGGGAAATGACAGGGGTTCCCCCATATTTATTTAATCAACCAGCACCGGGCTCTGCGCCTGGTCCTGGTTCCAAAAATACGGGGGACAAAAAGCGTAGGGGTCCCCCGTATTTCTGAAACCAGCACCGGGCTCCACTAGCTGGGGAGATAATGCCACAGCCGGGGGACACTTTGATATCAGTCCCTGCGGCCGTGCCATTAAAACCCCAACTAGTCACCCCTGGCCGGGGTACCCTGGAGGAGTGGGGACCCCTTCAATCAAGGGGTCCCCCCCCCTCCAGCCACCCAAGGGCCAGGGGTGAAGCTCGAGGCTGTCCCCCCCATCCAAGGGCGGCGGATGGGGGGCTGATAGCCTTTTTGTAAAAATGTGAATATTGTTTTTAGTAGCAGTACTAAAAGTCCCAGCAAGCCTCCCCTGCAAGCTGGTACTTGGAGAACCACAAGTACCAGCATGCGGTGGAAAACCGGGCCCGCTGGCACCTGTAGTACTACTACTAAAAAAATACCCCAATAAAAACAGGAGACACACACCTTGAAAGTATAAGTTTATTACATACATTCACACCTCCAAACATACATACTTACCTATGTTCACACGAGGGTCGGTCCTCTTCTCCATGTAGAATCCATGGGGTACCTGTGGAAAAAATTATACTCACATAATCCAGTGTAGATCGGTCCTCTTCTGTTCTTTGTATAATCCACGTACTTTGCAAAATAATAAAACGCAAACCCGACCACGCACTGAAAGGGGCCCCATGTTTTCACATGGGACCCCTTTCTCCGACTGCTAGGACCCCCCCCCCCTGACTCCTGTCTAAGAGGGTTCCTTCAGCCAATCAGGGAGCGCCACGTCGTGGCACCCTCCTGATTGGCTGTGTGCTCCTGTAGTGTCTGTCAGGCAGCACACGGCAGTGATACAATGTAGCGCCTATGCACTCCATTGTAGCCAATGGTGGGAACTTTGCGGTCAGCGGTTGACCGAAAGTAACCTCACCGCTGACCTCATCGCTCGAACCCCCGTTCTTCTTATGATCTTGAGAATCTTTGGAATTAGTGGAAGTGGAATGAACACATACACCGATCAAAACACCCACTGGGTCACTACTTCATCCACTGCTATTTCTTGTGGGTCTCTCGAGCTTGAACAATATCTCTGAAGCTTCTTGTTGAGAAGAGATGCCATTATGTCTACTTGAGGAACTCCCCGATGACCCGTCATCTCTGCGAAAACTTCTTGGTGGAGGCCCCATTCTCCTGGGTGGAGATAGTGTCTGCTGAGGAAGTCCACTTCCCAGTTGTCCACTCCCGTAATGAAAATTGCCAACAGAGCTCTTGCATGTCTTTCTGCCCAGAGGAGTACCTCTGCCATTGCCGCTCTGCTTTTCGTTCCGCCCTGATGGTTTATTTACGCCACTGCTGTTACATTGTCTGACTGGACCTGTAGGGGCTGATCTAGAAGAAGATGCACTGGCTCTCAACTCCAGAACATTTATGTGGACAGGTTTCTTGACGGGAGGTGAGAACTGTGAAGCCACAACAGGAGCGAAATTCTGTCTTTGGACGACAGGATTATCCTCTGATGCATGTGTAGATGGGATCTGGACCACTTGTCCAATAGGTCCCTGTTACAGAGTAATGAACATCTCTACACTGTAGCCTTGGCCTACAGTGTAGTTCGCATTTGAACAAGACAATCCCAGCACATGGCCAGCTCAGCTCACTGATACAGCTAGCCCACATGCTGTGAAAGACACACCCACAGGTTGAATATACCTGAACACTTGAAATCAGAGCTCACACACTCAGAATCTACCTAGCCCTCAGAAGCATGGACCTTGATACGCCTGGGAAGCTTGGGAGTCATTCCCCTGGAAAGCTAAGTATAATACTCTCAATATCTCGTAGATAAATTACATAGAATAGTTAAATATGTGTTTGTGGTAAAGTAGTTGTGAAACGATTGGCATAGAATAGTTAATTTGGAAATACATTTGATTTTAAGGTTAATGGTACTTGTGAAATGATGTGATTGTGATAATACTCTATGAAATCTGTAATGAATTGGAACAGTAGACAATCTGTAGCATAGCATTCCTGGTATACATTTGTGGATGGTGATTTATAACAGATTGTAGTGGTTTTGTATGGTGCATCTTGCTGAAGTATAGAAGTCAACACATACTTCCTTTTGTTACTGTAGTCATGTGCTTGTAGCAATGGCATGCTGATATTTGTGGTTACTTGGTGATCTGGTCTTGTGATGGCTCATATGGACAGCATGAGATATGTGGTGATGTAATTAGATGGCTTGGAATTGTGAAATCAGCACATTATGTTGAAGCTTATACATTTTGGAATATAGTGGAGTCTTATGGCTTCTGCTATGTGACTATGGCCTAGCAAAGAATGCCATGTGTTTGGACTTGCACACCTAAAATGGCTGCTGGCATTCCCTTTTGAACCATATGTTACAGACTTTGGAATCATGGGAGTTTTCCCAAAATGGAGTCTAGCTTCTGTCCCATGCGGTCTGTGGACAATGCAGCCACATGCTGCCCCTCCCCCACCCACACACAAACACACACATACATATACCAAAACCAATCCCCTAAGGTATTTCTCTAAGATATATATCTTTTCCAATATATATCAATAAATCTAGGATTTAGCCGAGTGCTTTGAGTGATATCTCCCCAGTAATGAATACATATATACACACATACACACATTATCACACTTATTTCATCCTGTTTGTTATATAGTTTGAACCTGTAAAACTATTATATGGTGACTTGCATTGTATATTTGAACAATACTGTTAAATGATAAAAGTGAATTCTATGAGTAGCAATTGTTTGTTGAAATACATTCTTATGATTTACATTCTATATGATTGGCGTGCATTCTTCTATGAACAGAATATTCCTAATGATTTAAAGATATATATGTCTAGATGCAACCTCTGCGGGTTTGTTAATAAAAGGTACACAATTAGTGATGAATTATTATAAATCACTAAAGGGTTAAAATTATACATTTGCTTCAAAGATATGAAATATAGTTATATAATACAAGCAATAGAATCAAACAGAGAAAAGGAGGGGAATAGAGAAGGAAAATATATACTCCTTATCAGTACCCCTTATCAGTCCCACTGGAATACTCTGGCATGGAATCGGACGAACTGTAGGGCCTCGGAGGCCGCTACCATCTTTCCCAACAAAAGTATGCATTGATGAATCGATACCCTTGTTGGTTTTAGAATTTGCTTGACCATTCTCTGGATTTCCAGAGCCTTTCCTACTGGAAGCAATACACTCCGTACTTCTGTGTCCAGTATCATCCCCAGAAACGATAATCTGGTCGTCGGTTCCAACTGTTTGGAAAATTTATGATCCAACCGTGCTGTTGAAGTACTGTCAGGGAGAGTGCAATGCTCTGCACCAACTTTTCCTTGGACCTTGCCTTTATCAGGAGATCGTCCAATTAAGGAATTATGTTGACTCCTTGCTTTCGAAGGAGAACCATCATCTCCACCATCACCTTGGTAAATACCCTCGGTGCCGTGGACAGCCCGAATGGTAAGGTTTGAAATTGTAATGACAATCCTGCACTGCAAATCTCAGATAAGCTTGATGCGGAGGATAGGAACATGTAAGTAGGCATCTTTTATGTCCACTGACACCATGAAGTCCTTCTCCTCCAGACTGGAAACCACTGCCCTCAGAGATTCCATCTTGAATTTGAACCTTTGTAGATAGAGATTCAGTGTTTTCAGGTTTAGAATCGGTCTGACCGAGCCGTCCGGCTTCGGTACTACGAAAATTCTCGAATAAAACCCTTCTCCTTGTTGTGACAAGGGAACCAGGACAATTACTTGATCCTGACATCATTTTTGTATTGCTGCTGATACCACTTCCCTGTCTGGAACAGACGCTGGTAAGGTCGATTTGAAAAACCGGCATGGGGGGAACGCCTTGAAACTCCAACCTGTACCCCTGGGACACTATTTATACAATCCATGGGTCCAGGCCAGAATGAACCCAAATTTGACTGAAGAGTTTCAGACGTGCCCCAACCTGAGCGGACTCCCGCGAGGGAGCCCCAGCGTCATGCTGAAGATTTTGCAGAAGCAGAGGTTGACTTCTGCTCCTGTGAACCTGGAGATGCCGTGGACTGTTTTCCCTTTCCCCTTCCTTTACCTGCAAAGAAAGGGGAACCCTTGCCCTTTTTGTATTTGTTGGGCCGAAAGGACTGCATCTGAAAATGATGCGTCTTTTTAGCCGGCGCTGGAGCATTAGGGAGAAATGTCGACTTACCTGTGGTAGCCGCAGAAACTAAGGCATCCAGCCCATCTCCAAACAAAGCCTTGCCCTTGTACGGGAGAGCCTCCATATTCCTTTTGGAATCCGCGTCTGCATTCTATTGGCGAATCCACAACGCCCTACGTGCTGAAATCGCCACGGTAGCGGCTCTTGATCCCAAGAGACCGATATACTTTCATGGCTTCCAGCATGTACGCAGCAGCGTCCTTGATATGACCTAACGTTAGGAGTATTTCGTCTCTATCTATCGTGTCAATGTCTGATGACAAGTTTTCTGACCACTTTTCTATAGCACTACTCACCCACGCACAGGCAGTGGTAGGCCTGAGTAATGCCCCATTGGTCACATAAATAGATTTCAACGTAGTCTCTAACTTGCGGTCTGCCGGCTCCTTTAGTGAAGCCATCCCAAGCGCAGGGAGAATCACCTTTTTTGTTAACCTTGACAGAGCACTGTCTAAAATGGGGGGTGACTCCCACCTTTTCCTATCCTCTGCAGGAAAGGGATAAGCTGCCTGAATCCTTTTGGGAATCTGGAATTTCTTCTCAGAATTTGTCCAGACTCCTTCAAAGAGTCCATTCAGTTCATAAGATGGAGGGAAAGTTATATTAGGTTTCTTCTCTGTAATGAAGTAAGCCTTCACCTGTGGTAAAGGAGGGGGCTCCGTAACCTCTAACACCTCCCTTATAGCAACAATCATGTATTGAATGTTTTTTCCCAATTTTGGATCAATTCCCCTGGAATCACTGTTGTCGACACAGGAATCAGAGTCCGTGTCGGTGTCAGTTTGTACTACTTGTGCAAATGACCTTTTTTGTGAACCAGAGGGGTCCCCTGTGGATGAAAAGGCAGAACTATTAAAAATCACGTCTTCCACGGATTTTCTTCAGTTTTCTGCATGAGACTCAGATTTATCCAATCTCTTACTTATATTATTCACACTATCACGTAATTCTTTCACCCATTCAGGCTCATGGTGCGACAGCAGTGCCACCACATTACATCCTTGTGTCCCTAAAATGGCTTCCTCAGGCGAAAAGCTCCGTGCCTCAGACATGTTACACCCGTGCAAAATCACACCACAGACACTCTGGGGCTACTGGAGACAGACCCACAGTAAAATCTGTATGAGGGACACAGAAAGGAATTTGCCAGTCCACAACTCAGCGCCAAAATAACAAATCCCTGTGTATCGTTTTTTATACACATAGACCTTTCAAGTGCTTATATAATGCCAATAATGGGATTTAGCACTGAAATACACTCCCCCACCCCCTTTTTTGCACCCTGATACTTGGTCAGATGTGGAGAGGAGGATCAGCGTGTCTTCCCTTGCTGTGTGCTGGGCGGAAATGGCGCTGAGAAGTGTGCTGGCTGCCTGAGGAAGAAGTTCCGCCCCATGCAATGGCGCGTTTCCCCTCAGGCATTACAAACAATCTTTATACTGGCGGGGGTGTAGGACAGTGTAAAACAAAATAAGAATTTACTTACCGATAATTCTATTTCTCGGAGTCCGTAGTGGATGCTGGGGTTCCTGAAAGGACCATGGGGAATAGCGGCTCCGCAGGAGACAGGGCACAAAAAAGTAAAGCTTTACTAGGTCAGGTGGTGTGCACTGGCTCCTCCCCCTATGACCCTCCTCCAGACTCCAGTTAGGTACTGTGCCCGGACGAGCATACACAATAAGGGAGGCATTTTGAATCCCGGGTAAGACTCATACCAGCCACACCAATCACACCGTACAACTTGTGATCTAAACCCAGTTAACAGTATGACAACAGAAAGGGCCTCTTAAAGATGGCTCCTTAACAATAACCCGAATTAGTTAACAATAACTATGTACAAGTATTGCAGATAATCCGCACTTGGGATGGGCGCCCAGCATCCACTACGGACTCCGAGAAATAGAATTATCGGTAAGTAAATTCTTATTTTCTCTATCGTCCTAAGTGGATGCTGGGGTTCCTGAAAGGACCATGGGGATTATACCAAAGCTCCCAAACGGGCGGGAGAGTGCGGATGACTCTGCAGCACCGAATGAGAGAACTCCAGGTCCTCCTTTGCCAGGGTATCAAATTTGTAAAATTTTACAAACGTGTTCTCCCCCGACCACGTAGCTGCTCGGCAGAGTTGTAATGCCGAGACCCCTCGGGCAGCCGCCCAAGATGAGCCCACCTTCCTTGTGGAGTGGGCTTTTACAGTTTTAGGCTGTGGCAGGCCTGCCACAGAATGTGCAAGTTGAATTGTGTTACAAATCCAACGAGCAATCGACTGCTTAGAAGCAGGTGCGCCCAACTTGTTGGGTGCATACAATATAAACAGCGAGTCAGATTTTCTGACTCCAGCCGTCCTTGCAATGTATATTTTTAAGGCTCTGACAACGTCCAACAACTTGGAGTCCTCCAAGTCGCTAGTGGCCGCAGGCACCACAATAGGTTGGTTCAGATGAAATGCTGATACCACTTTAGGGAGAAAATGCGGACGAGTCCGCAGTTCTGCCCTATCCGAATGGAAGATTAGATAAGGACTTTTATAAGATAAAGCCGCCAATTCAGATACTCTCCTGGCAGAGGCCAGGGCTAGTAACATAGTCACTTTCAATGTGAGATATTTCAAATCCACCTTTTTCAATGGTTCAAACCAATGGGATTTGAGGAAATCTAAAACTACATTTAGATCCCACGGTGCCACCGGAGGCACCACAGGAGGCTGTATATGCAGTACTCCCTTGACAAAAGTCTGGACCTCAGGGACAGAGGCCAATTCTTTTTGGAAGAATATTGACAGGGCCGAAATTTGAACCTTAATGGATCCCAATTTGAGACCCATAGATAATCCTGATTGCAGGAAATGTAGGAAACGACCCAGTTGGAATTCCTCCGTCGGAACCCTCCGATCCTCGCACCACGCTACATATTTTCGCCAAATGCGGTGATAATGTTTCACGGTGACTTCCTTCCGTGCCTTAATCAAGGTAGGAATGACTTCTTCTGGAATGCCTTTCCCTTTTAGGATCTGGCGTTCAACCGCCATGCCGTCAAACGCAGCCGCGGTAAGTCTTGAAAAAGACAGGGACCCTGCTGTAGCAGGTCCCTTCTCAGAGGTAGAGGCCACGGTTCGTCCGTGAGCATCTCTTGAAGTTCCGGATACCAAGTCCTTCTCGGCCAATCCGGAACCACTAGTATTGTTCTTACTCTTCTTTGCCGTATGATCTTCAATACCTTTGGTATGAGCGGCAGAGGAGGAAACACATACACTGACTGGTACACCCAAGGAGTTACCAGTGCGTCCACAGCTATTGCCTGTGGATCTCTTGACCTGGCGCAATATTTGTCCAGTTTCTTGTTGAGGCGAGACGCCATCATGTCTACAATTGGTCTTTCCCAACGGTCTATTAACATGTTGAAGACTTCTGGATGTAGACCCCACTCTCCCGGATGAAGATCGTGTCTGCTGAGGAAGTCTGCTTCCCAGTTGTCCACGCCCGGGATGAACACTGCTGACAGTGCTATCACGTGATTCTCCGCCCAGCGAAGAATCTCGGCAGCTTCTGCCATTGCACTCCTGCTTCTTGTGCCGCCCTGCCTGTTTACATGGGCGACCGCCGTGATGTTGTCCGACTGAATCAACACCGGCTTTCCTTGCAGGAGAAGTTCCGCCTGGCTTAGAGCATTGTAGATTGCTCTTAGTTCCAGAATGTTTATGTGAAGAGACTTTTCCAGACTCGTCCATACTCCCTGGAAGTTTCTTCCTTGTGTGACTGCTCCCCAGCCTCTCAGGCTGGCGTCCGTGGTCACCAGGATCCAATCCTGAATGCCGAATCTGCGGCCTTCTAATAGGTGAGCCTTCTGCAACCACCACAGAAGTGACACCCTTGTCTTTGGTGACAGGGTTATTCGCAGGTGCATCTGCAGATGCGACCCTGACCATTTGTCCAACAGATCCCTTTGGAATATTCTTGCATGGAATCTGCCGAATGGAATTGCTTCGTAAGAAGCCACCATTTTTCCCAGGACTCTTGTGCATTGATGTACTGACACTTTTCCTGGTTTTAGGAGGTTCCTGACCAGATCGGATAACTCCTTGGCTTTTTCCTCTGGAAGGAAAACCTTTTTCTGAACCGTGTCCAGAATCATTCCTAGGAACAGCAGACGAGTTGTCGGGATTAAATGGGATTTTGGAATATTCAGAATCCACCCGTGTTGTCTTAGCACCTCTTGAGATAGTGCTAAAGCTGTCTCCAGCTGTTCTCTGGACCTTGCCCTTATTAGGAGATCGTCCAAGTATGGGATAACTAATACGCCTTTTCTTCGAAGAAGAATCATCATCTCGGCCATTACCTTGGTAAAGACCCGAGGCGCCGTGGACAATCCGAACGGCAGCGTCTGAAACTGATAGTGACAGTTTTGAACAATGAACCTGAGGTACCCCTGGTGTGCGGGGTAAATCGGAACGTGTAGATACGCATCCTTGATGTCCAAGGATACCATAAAGTCCCCTTCTTCCAGGTTCGCTATCACTGCTCTGAGTGACTCCATCTTGAACTTGAACTTTTTTATGTAGAGGTTCAAGGACTTCAGATTTAGAATAGGCCTTACCGAGCCATCCGGCTTCGGTACCACAAATAGAGTGGAATAATACCCCTTTCCTTGTTGTAATAGGGGTACTTTGACTATCACCTGCTGAGCGTACAGCTTGTGAATGGCTTCCAACACCCTCTCCCTTTCGGAAGAGACGGTTGGTAAGGCAGACTTCAGGAAACGATGAGGAGGATCCGTCTCTAATTCCAACCTGTACCCCTGAGATATTATCTGCAGGATCCAGGGGTCTACCTGCGAGTGAGCCCACTGCGCGCTGTAATTTTTGAGACGGCCCCCCACTGTCCCCGAGTCCGCTTGAGAGGCCCCAGCGTCATGCTGAGGTTTTTGCAGGAGCCGGGGAGGGCTTCTGTTCCTGGGAAGGAGCTGCCTGTTGGTGTCTCTTCCCTCTTCCTCTGCCTCGTGGCAGGTACGACAAGCCCTTTGCTCTCTTATTTTTGTAGGAGCGAAAAGGCTGCGGTTGAAAGGTCGGTGCCTTTCTCTGTTGGGGAGTGACTTGAGGTAAAAAAGTGGATTTCCCGGCAGTAGCCGTGGCCACCAAGTCTGATAGACCAACTCCAAATAACTCCTCCCCTTTATACGGCAAAACCTCCATGTGACGTTTTGAATCCGCATCGCCTGTCCACTGTCGTGTCCATAAGGCTCTTCTGGCTGAAATGGACATAGCACTCACCCGAGATGCCAGTGTGCAAATATCCCTCTGTGCATCACGCATATAGATAAATGCATCCTTTATTTGTTCTAACGACAGTAAAACATTGTCCCTATCTAGGGTATCAATATTTTCAATCAGGGATTCTGACCAAACTACTCCAGCACTGCACATCCAGGCAGTTGCTATAGCTGGTCGTAGTATAACACCTGCATGTGTGTATATATTCTTTTGAATAACTTCCATCTTTCTATCTGATGGATCCTTAAGTGCGGCCGTCTCAGGAGAGGGTAACGCCACTTGTTTGGATAAGCGTGTGAGCGCCTTGTCCACCTTAGGGGGTGTTTCCCAGCGCGCCCTAACCTCTGGCGGGAAAGGGTATAATGCCAATAACTTTTTTGAAATTATCAACTTTTTATCAGGAGCAACCCACGCTTCATCACACACGTCATTTAATTCTTCTGATTCAGGAAAAACTGTTTGTAGTTTTTTCACACCATACATAATACCCTGTTTTACGGTATCTGTAGTATCAGCTAAATGTAACGTCTCCTTCATTGCCAAAATCATATAACGTGTGGCCCTACTGGAAAATACGTTTGAATTTCTACCGTCGTCACTGGAATCAGTGCCCGTGTCTGGGTCTGTGTCGACCGACTGAGGCAAAGGGCGTTTTACAGCCCCTGACGGTGTTTGAGGCGCCTGGACAGGCATTAATTGATTGTCCGGCCGCCTCATGTCCTCAACTGACTGTTCACGTAATTCCACAAATAAAGGCATCCATTCTGGTGTCGACCCCCTGGGGGGTGACATCTGCATATTTGGCAATTGCTCCGCCTCCACACCAATATCGTCCTCATACATGTCGACACCACGTACCGACACACACCGCAAACTCACAGGGAATGCTCTAATGAAGACAGGACCCACTAGCCCTTTTGGGGAGACAGAGGGAGAGTCTGCCAGCACACACCACAAAGCGCTATATATACAAGGGATATCCTTATATTAAGTGCTCCCTTATAGCTGCTTTAATATATATATATATAGCCATTAATGTGCCCCCCCTCTCTGTTTTACCCTGTTTCTGTAGTGCAGTGCAGGGGAGAGACCTGGGAGCCGTTCTGACCAGCGGAGCTGTGACAGAAAATGGCGCCGTGTGCTGAGGAGATAGGCCCCGCCCCTTTTTCGGCGGGTTCTTCTCCCGCTATTTTTCCAGTCAGGCAGGGGTTAAATATCTCCATATAGCCCCTATGGGCTATATGTGAGGTATTTTTAGCCTTGTATAAGGTTTATATTTGCCTCTCAGAGCGCCCCCCCCCAGCGCTCTGCACCCTCAGTGACTGCCCAGTGAAGTGTGCTGAGAGGAAAATGGCGCACAGCTGCAGTGCTGTGCGCTACCTTATGAAGACTGAGGAGTCTTCAGCCGCCGGTTTCCGGACCTCTTCACGCTTCAGCATCTGCAAGGGGGTCGGCGGCGCGGCTCCGGGACCGGACTCCACGGCTGGGCCTGTGTTCGATCCCTCTGGAGCTAATGGTGTCCAGTAGCCAAGCAGCAAATCCACTCTGCATGCAGGTGAGTTTACTACTTTCCCCCTAAGTCCCACGTTGCAGTGATCCTGTTGCCAGCAGGACTCACTGTAAAGAAAAAAAACCTAAACTAAACTTTCTCTAAGCAGCTCTTTAGGAGAGCCACCTAGATTGCACCCTTCTCGTTCGGGCACAAAATCTAACTGGAGTCTGGAGGAGGGTCATAGGGGGAGGAGCCAGTGCACACCACCTGACCTAGTAAAGCTTTACTTTTTTGTGCCCTGTCTCCTGCGGAGCCGCTATTCCCCATGGTCCTTTCAGGAACCCCAGCATCCACTTAGGACGATAGAGAAAGTATGCTACCTTTTGCCAGTGACAGCAGGGTTCATGCTGCCCAGGGCGCCCCCCCGCACCCTGCGCGCAGCTGGGCTCTGTGTACATGGAGAGCATGCTCGCGCAGCGTTCCCGCTCGCTGCGCGGTACCTTAAGCCATCACGATGACCGGAGGTCCCTCTCTGCAGATCTCCGGTAACACTACTCACCAGTCTTCTGACTTCTGGCTCTGTTAGGGGCGTGACGGCGTGCTGTGGAAGTGAGCGCATAGCCGCAGCTAGTGTTCAGTACCCTTCTGGAGCTAATGGTGTCCTGTCAGCAGAAGCAGAGCCATGAAACTATATAGGAAGTTGGTTCCTACTTCTTCCCCCTAAGTCCCACGAAGCAGGGAGGCTGTTGCCAGCAGTCTCCCTGTAAAATAAAAAACCTAAACAAAGTCTTTTAGTAGAACTCTGTAGAGCTCCACTAGAGTGCGACCAGTCTGCCTGGGCACATTTTCTAAACCGAGGTCTGAAGGAGGGGCATAGAGGGAGGAGCCAGTTCACACTCTGGAAAAGTCTTAAAGTGCCCATGACTCCTGCGGAACCGTCTAAACCCCATGGTACTGAAGTGGACCACAGCATCCTCCTCTAGGACGTATGAGAAAAGTCAAATGATTGTAAGTACAGATATGTCCTCATAAATCTACATGCTTCTGAACACAATGAGACTAGGACGCACAAGAAGACTGTGCTATTAATTTGATATAGGACACTTGTATATCTGTGTGTGACTGAATCTTTATACGAATTGCTCCAATGTAGCAGCCGCAGCTTTTCCAATACAAGTTTTTTTGTACTCCGTATACAGACTCCGTCACACGCAATAATAGGATTTTAATACCTACCGGTAAATCCTTTTCACCTAGTCCGAAGAGGATGCTGGGGACTCCAAAAGGACCATGAGGTATAGACGGAATCCGCAGGAAACATGGGCACACTATAAGACTTGGAATGGGTGTGAACTGGCTCCTGCTTCTATGCACCTCCTTCAGACCTCAGTTATAGGAACTGTGCCCAGGGAGACGGACATTTCGAGGAAAAGGATTTTTGTTAACCAATGGGTGAGAAACACACCAGCTAACACCACAATACACCGTACAACATGGATTGCAAGAAATACCAGTTAACGGTATGAACTAAAAACAGCAACAAGCTGAATATAACCGATACACAACCTTCGTGTAACAGAAAACAATGACCAGCGATACAACAGCAAGTAACAGTCCGCACTGGGATGGGCGCCCAGCATCCTCTACGGACTAGGAGAAAAGGATTTACCGGTAGGTATTAAAAATAAGATTTTACTTACCGGTAAATCTATTTCTAGTAGTCCGTAGTGGATGCTGGGGACTCCGTAAGGACCATGGGGAATAGACGGGCTCCGCAGGAGACATGGGCACATTAAGAAAGAATTTAGATTCTGGTGTGCTTTGGCTCCTCCCTCTATGTCCCTCCTCCAGACCTCAGTTAGAGAAACTGTGCCCGGAAGAGCTGACAGTACAAGGAAAGGATTTTGGGAATCCAGGGTAAGACTCATACCAGCCACACCAATCACACCGTATAACTTGTGATAACTTTACCCAGTTAACAGTATGAACTATCACAGAGCATCAGATAAACTCCGATGCAACTATAACATAACCCTTATTTAAGCAATACCTATATACAAGCATTGCAGAAGAAGTCCGCACTTGGGACGGGCGCCCAGCATCCACTACGGACTACGAGAATTAGATTTACCGGTAAGTAAAATCTTATTTTCTCTAACGTCCTAGTGGATGCTGGGGACTCCGTAAGGACCATGGGGATTATACCAAAGCTCCCAAACGGGCGGGAGAGTGCGGATGACTCTGCAGCACCGAATGAGCATACACAAGGTCCTCCTCAGCCAGGGTATCAAACTTGTAGAACTTTGCAAAGGTGTTTGAACCTGACCAAGTAGCCGCTCGGCAAAGCTGTAATGCCGAGACCCCTCGGGCAGCCGCCCAAGAAGAGCCCACCTTCCTTGTGGAATGGGCCTTAACTGATTTAGGCAGCGGCAACCCAGCCGCAGAATGAGCCTGCTGAATCGTGTTACAGATCCAGCAAGCAATAGTTTGCTTTGAAGCAGGCGCCCCAAGCTTGTTGGAAGCATACAGGATAAACAAAGATTCTGTTTTCCTGACCTTAGCCATTCTGGCTACATAAACCTTCAAAGCCCCAACTACATCCAGTGACTCGGAATCCTCCAAGTCAGTAGTAGCCACAGGCACCACAATAGGTTGGTTTATATGAAAGGATGAAACCACTTTCGGCAGAAATTGTGGGCGGGTCCGCAATTCTGCTCTATCCGCATGGAAAACCAGATAAGGGCTTTTATGTGACAAAGCCGCCAATTCTGACACACGCCTAGCCGAAGCCAAGACTAATAGCATGACCACCTTCCACGTGAGATATTTTACTTCCACCGTTTTTAGTTGTTCAAACCAGTGTGATTTCAGGAAACTCAACACCACATTAAGATCCCAAGGTGCCACTGGAGGCACAAAAGGGGGCTGAATATGCAGCACTCCCTTTACAAACGTCTGAACTTCAGGCAGAGAAGCCAGTTCTTTTTGAAAGAAAATGGATAAGGCCGAAATCTGAACCTTAATGGAACCCAATTTAAGGCCCAAAGTCACTCCCGACTGTAAGAAGTGAAGGAAAAGGCCCAGCTGGAATTCCTCCGTAGGCGCATTCCTGGCCTCACACCAAGCCACATATTTTCGCCATATACGGTGATAACGTTGAGCAGTCACATCCTTCCTAGCCTCTATCAGCAGAGGAATGACCTCATCCGGAATGCCTTTTTCTGCTAGGATCCGGCGTTCAACCGCCATGCCGTCAAACGCAGCCGCGGTAAGTCTTGGAACAGACAGGGCCCCTGTTGCACAAGTCCTGTCCTAGAGGCAGAGGCCACGGGTCCTCTGTGAGCATTTCTTGCAGATCTGGATACAAAGTCCTTCTTGGCCAATCCGGAACAAAGAGTATTGTTCTCACTCCTCTTTTCCTTATGATTCTTAGCACCTTGGGTATGAGAGGAAGAGGAGGAAATACATAGACCGACGGGAACACCCACGGTGTCACCAGTGCGTCCACAGCTATCGCCTGAGGGTCTCTTGACCTGGCGCAATATCTCTGCAGCTTTTTGTTGAGGCGGGATGCCATCATGTCCACCTGTGGCAGTTCCCACCAACTTGCAATCTGCATGAAGACTTCTTGATGAAGTCCCCACTCTCCCGGGTGGAGGTCGTGCCTGCTGAGGAAGTCTGCTTCCCAGTTGTCCACTCCCGGAATGAACACTGCCGACAGTGCGCTTACGTGATTCTCCGCCCAGCGAAGAATTCTGGTGGCTTCTACCATCGCCACCCTGCTCCTTGTGCCGCCTTGGCGGTTTACATGAGCCACTGTGGTGATATTGTCTGACTGAATCAGAACCGGTTGGTCGCGAAGCAGGGACTCCGCTTGACGTAGGGCGTTGTATATGGCCCTTAGTTCCAGGATATTGATGTGAAGGCAAGTCTCCTGACTTGACCACAGCCCTTGGAAATTTCTTCCCTGTGAGACTGCCCCCCACCCTCGGAGGCTTGCATCCGTGGTCACCAGGACCCAGTCCTGAATGCCGAATCTGCGACCTTCGAGAAGGTGAACACTCTGCAGCCACCACAGGAGAGACACCCTGGCCCTGGGGGATAGGGTGATTAACCGATGCATCTGAAGATGTGATCCGGACCACTTGTCCAGTAAGTCCCATTGGAAGTTCCTCGCATGGAACCTGCCGAAGGGAACGGCCTCGTATGATGCCACCATCCTTCCCAGGACTCGAGTGTAGTGATGCACTGACACCTGTTTTGGTTTTAATAGATTCCTGACCAGTGTCACGAGCTCCTGAGCTCTCTCTATCGGGAGATAAACCCTTTTCTGGTCTGTGTCTAGGATCATGCCTAGGAGAGGCAGATGAGCTGTAGGAACCAACTGCGACTTTGGAATATATAGAATCCAGCAGTGTTGCCGTTACACTTCCAGAGAAAGTGATACGCTGTTCAGCAACTGCTCTCTTGATCTCGCTTTTATGAGGAGATCGTCCAAGTACGTGATAATAGTGACACCTTGCTTCCGCAGGAGCACCATCATTTCCGCCATTACCTTGGTGAATATTCTCGGGGCCATGGAGAGACCAAACGGCAACGTCTGAAATTGGTAATGACAATCCCGTACCGCAATTCTGAGGTACGCCTGATGAGGTGGATAAATGGGGACATGAAGGTATGCATCCTTTATGTCCAGAGTCACCATAAAATCTCCCCCGTTCAGGCTTGCAATAACCGCTCTTAGCGATTCCAACTTGAACTTGAACCTTTTCAGGTATATGTTCAGGGATTTTAAATTCAATATGGGTCTGACCGAACCGTCTGGTTTCGGGACTACAACATGGTCGAATAATAACCCCCTCCTTGTTGAAGGAGGGGAACCTTGACCACCACCTGTTGAAGATACAAAGCTCCACCTGTGGCAGTTCCCACCGACTTGCAATCTGCGTGAAGACTTCTTGATGAAGTCCCCACTCTCCCGGATGGAGGTCGTGCCTGCTGAGGAAGTCTGCTTCCCAGTTGTCCACTCCCGGAATGAACACTGCTGACAGTGCTCTTACGTGATTCTCCGACCAGCGAAGAATTCTGGTGGCTTCCGCCATCGCCACCCTGCTCCTTGTGCCGCCTTAGCGGTTTACATGAGCCACTGCGGTGATGTTGTCTGACTGAATCAGCACCGATTGGTCGCGAAGCAGGGTCTCCGCTTGACGTAGGGCATTTTATATGGCCCTTAGTTCCAGGATATTGATGTGAAGGCAAGTCTCCTGACTTGACCACAGACCTTGGAAATTTCTTCCCTGTGTGACTGCCCCCCACCCTCGGAGGCTTGCATCCGTGGTCACCAGGACCCAGTCCTGAATGCCGAATCTGCGGCCCTCGAGAAGGTGAGCACTCTGCAGCCACCACAGGAGAGACACCCTGGCCCTGGGGGATAGGGTGATCAGCCGATGCATCTGTAGATGTGATCCAGACCACTTGTCCAATAGATCCCATTGAAAGGTCCTCGCATGGAACCTGCCGAAGGGAATGGCCTCATATGATGCCACCATCTTTCCCAGGACTCGCGTGCAGTGATGAACCGACACCTGTTTTGGTTTTAATAGATCTCTGACCAGTGTCATGAGCTCCTGAGCCTTCTCCATCGGGAGATAAACCCTCTTCTGGTCTGTGTCCAGAATCATGCCCAGGAAGGGCAGATGAGTCGTAGGAATCAACTGCGACTTTGGAATATTTAGAATCCAGCCGTGCTGTTGTAACACTTCCCGAGAGCGTGCTACGCTGATCAGCAACTGCTCTCTGGACCTCGCCTTTATGAGGAGATCGTCCAAGTATGGGATAATTGTGACCCCTTGCTTTCGCAGGAGAACCATCATTTCCGCCATTACCTTGGTAAATATTCTCGGTGCCGTGGAGAGACCAAACGGCAACGTCTGGAATTGGTAATGACAATCCTGTACCACAAATCTGAGGTATGCCTGATGAGGTGGATAAATGGGGACATGAAGGTATGCATCCTTTATGTCCAGAAACACCATAAAATCCCCCCCTTCCAGGCTTGCGATGACCGCTCTGAGCGATTCCATCTTGAACTTGAACCTTTTCAGTATATGTTCAGGGATTTTAAATTCAATATGGGTCTGACCGAACCGTCCGGTTTCGGTACCACAAACATGGTCGAATAATAACCCTTTCCTTGTTGAAGGAGGGGAACCTTGACCACCACCTGCTGAAGATACAATTTGTGAATTGCAGCTAACACTATTTCCCTTTCTAAGGGGGAAGCTGGCAGGGCTGATTTGAGGTATCGGTGAGGGGGCATCTCTTCGAATTCCAGCTTGTATCCCTGAGACACAATCTCTATTGCCCAGGGATCCACCTGGGATTGAACCCACTTGTGGCTGAAATTTCAGAGACGCGCCCACACCGGGCCTAGCTCCGCCTGTGGAGCCCCAGCGTCATGCGGTGGATTTAGTGGAAGCCGGGGAGGACTTCTGTTCCTGGGAACTAGCTGTGTTGTGCAGCTTCTTTCCTCTGCCCCTGCCTCTGGCAAGAAAGGACGCACCTTGGACTTTCTTGCCTTTTTGTGATCGAAAGGACTGCATTTGGTAATACGGTGCTTTCTTAGGTTGTGAGGGAACATATGGCAAAAAATTTGACTTTCCACCAGTAGATGTGGAGACCAGGTACGAGAGACCCTCCCCAAACAACTCCTCACCCTTGTAAGGTAAAACCTCCATGTGCCTTTTTGAGTCGGCGTCGCCTGTCCATTGCAGAGTCCACAGGACCCTTCTGGCAGAAATCGACATTGCATTTATTCTGAGCCCAGAAGGCTAATGTCTCTTTGAACATCTCTCATATATAGGACAGCGTCTTTTATATGCCCCAGGGTCATTAATATAGTATCCTTGTCCAAGGTATCAAGATCCTCAGATAAGGTATCCGTCCATGCTGCTACAGCACTACACACACAGAGCCGACGCAATTGCCGGCCTTAGTAAGGTACCTGAATGTGTATAAATGGACTTCAGGGTACCCTCTTGCTTTCTATCCGCAGCATCTTTTAGGGTGGCCGTATCCTGTGACGGCAGGGCTACCCTCTTGGATAAGCGTGTTAGAGCTTTGTCCACCCTAGGGGAGGATTCCCAGCGTAACCTGTCCGTTGGCGGGAAAGGATACGCCATAAGCATCCGTTTGGAAATCTGCAGATATTTATCTGGAGATTCCCAAGCCTTTTCACATAACTCATTTAGCTCATGTGAAGGGGGAAAGGTCACCGAAGGGGGAAAGGTCACCACCTGCCTTTTTTCCCCATACACATGAACCCTCTTGTCAGGGACTGGGGTTTCCTCTGTGATGTGCAACACATCCTTCATTGCTATAATTATATAACGGATGGCTTTAGCCAGTTTAGGCTGTAACTTTGCATCATCGCAATCGACACTGGAGTCAGAATCCGTGTCGGCATCTGTGTCAACAATTTGCGATAGTGGGCGCTTCTGAGACCCTGATGGCCTCTGCGACATAGGATCAGGCATGGGTTGAGACCCCGACTGTCCTAAGGTTTCAGCTTTATCCAACCTTTTATGCAAGGAATTAACATTATCATTTAAAACCTTCCACATATCCATCCAATCAGGTGTCGGCGCCGTCGGCGGAGACACCTCATTCATTTGCTCCCGCTCTGCTTCCACATAGCCTTCCTCGTCAAACATGTCGACACAAGCGTACCGACACACCACACACACAGGGGATGCTCTTTTTGAAGACAGTTCCCCCACAAGGCCCTTTGGAGAGAGAGAGAGAGAGAGTATGCCAGCACACACCCCAGCGCTATATGTCCCAGGAATCACACAGTAACTTAGTGTTAACCCAGTAGCTGCTGTATAATATGTTTTTGCGCCTAATTTATGTGCCCCCCCCCCCCCCCCCCTCTCTTTTTACCCTCTTCTACCGTGAATCTGCAGGGGAGAGCCTGGGGAGCTTCCTCTCAGCGGAGCGGTGGAGAGAAAATGGCGCTGGTGAGTGCTGAGGAAGAAGCCCCGCCCCCTCAGCAGCGGGCTTCTGTCCCGCGTTTCTGTACAAACTTAAGGCGGGGGCTCATGCATATATACAGTGTCCAACTGTATATTATGCAAACTTTTGCCAAGAGGTCCTAATTGCTGTCCAGGGCACCCCCCCTGCGCCCTGCACCCTACAGTGACCGGAGTATGTGGGTGTAGTGTAGGAGCAATGGCGCACAGCTGCAGTGCTGTGCGCTACCTCAGTTTGAAGACTGGAGTCTTCTGCCGCCGATTTTGAAGTCTTCTTGCTTCTTTCACCCGGCTTCTGTCTTCCGGCTCTGCGAGGGGGACGGCGGCGCGGCTCCGGGATCGGACGACAAAGGGTGAGATCCTGTGTACGATCCCTCTGGAGCTAATGGTGTCCAGTAGCCTAAGAAGCAGGACCTATCTGCAGAGAGTAGGGCTGCTTCTCTCCCCTCAGTCCCACGACGCAGGGAGTCTGTTGCCAGCAGATCTCCCTGAAAATAAAAAAACCTAACAAAATACTTTCTTATAGCAAGCTCAGGAGAGCTCACTAAACAGCACCCATCTCGTCCGGGCACAGATTCAAACTGAGGTCTGGAGGAGGGACATAGAGGGAGGAGCCAGAGCACACCAGTATCCAAATTCTTTCTTAAAGTGCCCCGTCTCCTGCGGAGCCTGTCTATTCCCCATGGTCCTTACGGAGTCCCCAGCATCCACTAGGATGTTAGAGAAATGGAGGAAACGACCCAGCTGAAACTCCTCCGTAGGAGCTTTCTTGGCTTCACACCAAGACACATACTTTATCCAAATACGGTGATAATGCTTCGCCGTGACCTCCTTTCTAGCCTTGAGGAGAGTGGGAATGACTTCCCCGGGAATACCCTTTCGAGCTAGGATTTGGCATTCAACCTCCACGTCGTTAAACGCAGCCGCGTTAAGTCCCGGAAGACGCATGGCCCCTGCAGTAACAGATCCTCTCTGAGAGGAAGAGGCCAGGGATCTTCTATGAGCAATTCCTGAAGATCCGGATACCAGGCCCTCCGTGGACAATCTGGAACAACGAGTACCGCCCGAACCCTTGTTCTTCTTATGATCCTCAACACTTTTGGAACACCCACGGAGTTACCAGGGCGTCAACTGCACTGGCTTGAGGGGGAATGCGGTCAACATCCTGCTGGACGGGATCCCGGCGGTCGAAATACCGACGCCGGAATCCCGACCGCCACAATCCCGACATATTCTCCTTCCGTGGGTGTCCACGACACCCATAGAGGGATAATATAATAGTGTGCCCGCAGCGTGGCGAGCGAAGCAAGCCCGCAAGGGGCTGCGTTCCGCTCGCCACCCCTGTCGGGATTGTGTGGTCGGGATTCCGGCGTCGGTATTTCGACCACCGGGATCCCGTCCAGCGGGATTACGTACTGATCCCCTTGAGGGTCCCTTGACCTGGAACAATATCTCGGAAGCTTCTTGTTGAGGCGAGACGCCATCATGTCTATTTGAGGAATTCCCCAACGACATGTCACTTCTGCAAAAACCTCTTGATGAAGACCCCACTCTCCTGAATGTAGATCGTGTCTGCTGAGGAAGTCAGCTTCCCAGTTATCCACGCCCGGAAGGAAGACCGCTGACAGAGCGCTCACGTGCTTTTCCACCCAGCGGAGAACTTTTGTGGCCTCCGCCATTGCCGCTCTGCTATTTGTTCCGCCCTAGCGGTTTATGTACGCCACCGCTGTTACGTTGTCCGACTGAATCAGGACAGGTAGATCTCGAAGCAAGTGTTCCGCTTGCAGAAGGCCATTGTAAATGGCTCTTAATTCCAGAACGTTTATGTGCAGACAAACTTCCTGGCTTGACCATTTTGCCTGGAAATTTCTTCCTTCTGTGACTGCTCCCCAGCTTTGGAGACTTGCATCCGTGGTCAGCAGGACCCAATTCTGGATCCCGAACCTGCGGCCCTCTAGGAGGTGACAACTTTGAAGCCACCACAGGAGAGATATTCTGGCCCTGGAAGATAGACTTATTTTCCGATGCATGTGCAAGTGAGACCCGGACCACTTGTCCAACAGGTCCCACTGAAAAACTCGGGCATGAAACCTGCCAAAAGGAATAGCTTCGTAAGCTGCAACCATCTTGCCCAGCACCCGAGTGTATTGATGAATCGCAACCCTTGCCGGTTTCAGAATCTCCTTGACCATGGTCTGGATTTCCAGGGCTTTTTCCACTGGGAGAAATACTTTCTTTAGTTCAGTGTCCAGAATCATGCCCAGGAAAGACAGCCGAGTTGTCGGAATCAACTGTGTTTTTGGCAAATTTAGAATCCAACCATGTTGTTGCAGAATCGTCAGGGAGTGCGCCACGTTTCTTAGCAACTGCTCCTTTGATCTCGCCTTTATCAGGAGATCGTCCAAGTACGGGATAATTGTGACACCCGGCTTGCGTAGGAGTACCATCATTTCCGCCATTACTTTGGTGAAGACCCACGGGGCCGTGGAAAGACCAAACGGCAACGTCTGAAATTGGTAATGACAATCCTGCACCGCAAACCTCAGTAAAGCTTGATGCGGAGGATATATTGGGACATGTAAGTAGGCATCTTTTATGTCGACTGACGCCATCAAATCCCCCCCTTCCAGGCTGGAGATCACTGCTCGAAGAGATTCCATCTTGAACTTGAAAGTTTTCAAATACAGATTGAGGGATTTTAGGTTCAGGATCGATCTGAGTGAGCCGGGCGGCTTTGGTACGACAAAGAGGCTCGAATAAAACCCTTCTCCCCGTTGAGACGGGGGTACCGTGACAATAACACACTGTTGACACAGCTTTGTATCACCGCACTCACTACTTCCCTTTCTGGGATAGAAACTGGCAAGGCCTATTTGAAAAATCGGTGGGGGGGGCACCTCCTGAAACTCCAGTTTGTACCCTTGGGACACTATGTCTAACACCCAAGGATCCAGGCCCGAGTGAAACCAGACCTGACTGAAGAGTCGGAGACGCGCCCCCACCGGTACGGACTCTCGTAGGGGAGCCCCAGCGTCATGCGGTGGACTTGGCAGAAGCCGGGGAGGACTTCTGGTCCTGGGAGCTTGGCACAGCAGGCGACTTTTTTCCCCTTCCTCTACCTTTAGAGGCAAGTAAGGACGACCTCCTTCCTCTTTTGTATTTAACAATAATAAACAACAATAGCACTTGTTATTAGGCGCAAGCTTCCTTTGGGTCTAAATTGAACACTTGTAAATAAATAATTGTAGTTGCTGCTCCCAACAGGTGATTTGGATTATCACCTAATTAAAGACAATAGTTGGAAATAAATGAGAGCGCAATTGCAATTAATAAAATTGTATATACTTTAATACATGCACATCATATATTAGACAGAATTAAAAACAAGGTTAATCTAAAAAGTCAAATTAATATTGGTGCTTGACACACCCCCAGAGGGTTCCACAACCTGTAATTGATCCGGTAATTGCCTGTAAATCAATCACTGTCTCAAGTGTTGGTAGCTTTTTCTACTATGTTTGAATAGAGTTCCACAGAATATTAAATGATGGTTTTTAGGAGTAAAGTCTGATGCTCACCGCTGCTGGAGTTCAATAGCAATAAACTTCCCAGTATCTGGTGCAGCGGAGGGAGAAGGAGCATACACCTCTCTGGATCCAAATGCAGTATGAAGAGAGGGAGAGCGGCTGTCAGCAGCGCCGCTCACAGCGTCCCTGTCAGCCCGTGCTCCGTACTCCACAATTAGGGGCGAGCTGATAAGATGTTTCTCAGGGTACACGTGGAAATGAGCGCGGCTGTAGACTGGCAGTGGAACAGTGGAGACAGAGTCCGGAACAGTGTTGTGGTCCTCACAGGGGTAGCCTTTACGCGTTTCTCCGCTGTCAACGTATAGCGGTTTCCTCAGAAGGTATACGTTGACAGCGGAGAAACGCGTAAAGGCTACCCCTGTGAGGACCACAACACTGTTCCGGACTCTGTCTCCACTGTTCCACTACCAGTCTACAGCCGCGCTCATTTCCACGTGTACCCTGAGAAACATCTTATCAGCTCGCCCCTAATTGTGGAGTACGGAGCACGGGCTGACAGGGACGCTGTGAGCGGCGCTGCTGGCAGCCGCTCTCCCTCTCTTCATACGGCATTTGGATCCAGAGAGGTGTATGCTCCTTCTCCCTCCGCTGCACCAGATACTGGGAAGTTTATTGCTATTGAACTCCAGCAGCGGTGAGCATCAGACTTTACTCCTAAAAACCATCATTTAATATTCTGTGAAACTCTATTCAAACATAGTAGAAAAAGCTACCAACACTTGAGACAGTGATTGATTTACAGGCAATTACCGGATCAATTACAGGTTGTGGAACCCTCTGGGGGTGTGTCAAGCACCAATATTAATTTGACTTTTTAGATTAACCTTGTTTTTAATTCTGTCTAATATATGTGCATGTATTAAAGTATATACAATTTTATTAATTGCAATTGCGCTCTCATTTATTTCCAACTATTCTCTTTTGTATTTATTAGGCTGAAAGGACTGCATCTGATAACGGGGTGCCTTTTTCTGTTGTGCAGGAACAGAAGGAAGAAAGGATGACTTACCCGCTGTAGCCGTTGACACCAGGTCAGCGAGGCCGTCACCAAACAAGACACTACCTTTATATGGGAGAGCTTTCTTAGAGTCGCCATAAGCATTCCATTGATGAATCCACAGCGCTCTCCTGGCCGAGACTGCCATGGCATTGGCCCTTGATCCCAAGAGGCCAATATCCCTCGCCGCATCCTTTAGGTAAGCCGCAGCATCCCCGATATAACCGAGAGTCAAAAGAATGTTATCCATATCCAGGGTATCCATGTCAGATGCCATATTATCAGCCCACTTAGCAATAGCACTACTCACCCATGCCGACACCACGGCAGGTCTGAGCAGTGCACCCGTAGTGACATAAATGGCTTTTAATGTTGTTTCCTGCTTACGATCCGCAGGGTCCTTTAGGGCAGCAGTGTCAGGAGACAGAAGCGCCACCTTCTTGGACAGCCGTGATAGAGCCTTGTCCACATTGGGAGATGACTCCCACTTTTCCCTGTCGTCAGAGGGGAAGGATATGCCATAAGAATCCTCTTGGGAATCTGCCACCTTTTATCAGGAGATTCCCAAGCTTTTTCACAAAGAGCATTCAGTTCATGAGAGGGGGGAAACGTCACCTCAGGCTTCTTTCCCTTATACAAACAAACCCTTGTATCTGGAACAGCACACACTTCAGAAATATGTAAAACATCTCTAATAGCCACAATCATGTACTGAATACTCTTAACCAATTTTGGATGTAAACTGGCCTCACTATAGTCGACACTGGAATCGGAGTCCGTGTCGGTATCCGTATCCGCTATTTGGGTAAATGAACGCTTTTGTGACCCTGAGGGGGCCTGTACCTGAGATAAGGCGTCCTCCATGGATTTTCTTCACGTTTGTGTCTGAGATTCGGATTTATCCAGCCTTTTAGTCAATAACGCCACATTTGCATTCAATGTACTCAACACATTCACCGAATCAGCAGTCGGCGGTGCCGACAGAGCCACTCCCAAATCCTTCTCTGCGCCCCCAGAAACTTCCTCCGAGGAGGAGCACTCAGCCTCAAACATGTCGAGACACCGTACCGACACGCACACACACACACAGGCTATAGGGGACAGACCCACAGGGAAGCCTGTTAGAGAAACACAGAGGGAGTTTACCAGCTCACACCCCAGCGCCTATTTCAATGCTGAGAAATAATATCAGATGTTCTGCGCTGTTACAATAGTACCAAATTACTGTGCCCCCCCCGACCCCCTCCCCACCCCCACCCCCGGTTTTGCTCCCTATTACTTGATCAGGAGAGTGGAGATCCGGGCCAGCGTCTCTGCAGTCTGTGGAGAGAGAAAATGGCGCTGGTAAGCTGTGAGGGCTAAGCCACGCCCCCACTCGGCGCGCTGTAGTCCCGCTCAAATTTGAATCTTTATACTGGCGGAGGCTTATACTTATAATATATCTCTTTTAGCCAGTCTTTACCTCAATAACATGCTGCCCAGGGCGCCCCCCCTGCACCCTGTAAGTGCCGTTGGAAGTATGTGTGGGAGCATGGCGCGCAGCGCGACCGCTGCGCTGTACCTCGTTACTGAAGTCTTCTGCCGTCACTGAAGTCTTCTGTTCTACTATATACTCACCCGGCTTCTGTCTCTTCTGGCTTCTGTGAGGGGGTTGACGGCGCGGCTCCGGGAACAAGCAGCTAGGAGCACCAAGTGATCGAACCCTCTGGAGCTAATGGTGTCCAGTAGCCTAAGAAGCAGAGCCTTTAACTCAGAAGAAGTAGGTCTGACGTCTCTCCCCTCAGTCCCACGAAGCAGGGAGCCTGTAGCCAGCAGGTCTCCCTGAAAATAAAAAACCTAACAGAAAGTCTTTTCAGAGAAATTCAGTAGAGTTCCCCCGTGTGTGACCAGTCTCTCTGGGCACAGAATCTAACTGAGGTCTGGAGTAGGGGCATAGAGGGAGGAGCCAGCTCACACCTTTTCAAAGTCTTATAGTGTGCCCATGTCTCCTGCGGATCCCGTCTATACCCCATGGTCCTTTTGGAGTCCCCAGCATCCTCTAGGACGTAAGAGAAATACAAGTGTCATATATCAAATTAATCATCACAGTCTCCTGGTGCGTGTCACAACTGAGGGCCTGAGCTGACAGGAGAAAGCCTCAGTTGTAGGGGCTGAGATGTAGTGGAACCTGGGAGGTTGAATCAGACCCCTGGACATGTAAGTAACACGTAAGAAGGTTGCCAGAAGGCGTGACCATGACAACCAGAGTAAAAGTCAATAATGATTTATTTAAGATAACTCCATGTATCACAGCAGTGGTAAAAGAATAATGCAATAAGCAATAAAGTATAACACAGTTCCTGGATACTACGGGTTGGCAATGGCCACAGGGCTCTGGTAGTAATAGGTACAGTTCTTAATGTCCTTGAGATGGAAAGTCCTTACCAGGCCCGTTCGTAGTAATGAGAATAGCCAAGGAACACGCCAGCTGATGTTAACTGTAAGCTGGTACGCTGTTG
This sequence comes from Pseudophryne corroboree, assembly GCF_028390025.1. NCBI lineage: Eukaryota > Metazoa > Chordata > Amphibia > Anura > Myobatrachidae > Pseudophryne > Pseudophryne corroboree. Next base: position 249,298,864 of record NC_086450.1, on the reverse strand, counting down.
TTGGAATAGCTGCTGTGGGTACTGGTTGGAACCAGTCAGGTGTTAACACGGAGTGGATGCTGGATGGAACCAGCCAAATGGTAGTATGAAGCTTGAGAGCGAAGAAATACTGGTACCGGTGGTTTGTGGAAATCTGCTGGGAAAGCACCGGCACTTTAAGGAATGCTGATCACTGCTGGAAGCTGACTGCTGGAAGCAGATGGATTTGTAGCTGGAAACTGGAGTAGTCACGGGGGACTGCAGAGTCAGGCTGCACCGCAAGGTGGTAAGCTGGTGCGGGTCTCTAAGTGGAGGCTGGAGACAGGAGCTGGAAACCTGGAAAAACAACCACAGGAGAGAGAGACTGGAAACAAGGTTTGACAACCAAAGCACTGACGATTTCCTGGTTCAAGCACAGAATATTTATACCTGCAGCAAGGCAGGCATTGGCTGAGCAATTATGCAGATTCCAGTAGAGCAGCGGATTGGTGGAAATTGAGGCATGTGACTGAAACCAACAAGGATGCGCCCATGCTAGCACCTGGAGGGAAAGTTAGTTTGAGAAACCATGTGGAGATTCAGCAGTAATGGCGGCGAAGGCCGCGGAGGGCAGGAGACGCCACACTGGCAACTTGCATACTGGAACCACATGGATGACAGCGGAGGCCGCGGCAGGCATGAGGCGTTACACTGATAAGTCTGTATACTGGAAACACAGGAACGGCGGCGGAGGCCGCGGAGGGCTGGAGACGCCATTCTGAGATTTAACATGAAGCCGGGTGACAGCGCTTTAGAGTGACAGGAGGGAGTTTCAGCGTGTGGACATCAGCAACACAGGTGAGATCCGGCCCTGGAACGCTGAGACAGCCCCAGGAGACATCTGAATGGTAAGTAATGGCGTCCAGATACCCGGATCGTGACAGTGCGTTCTAATCGCATTGCGTTTTGACTAAGATGCATTTTCAGCAAAGGCGTCCGACGTTAGCAGAGTTGCCTGGGACCAGGTGGCTCATTCACGCCAGACATCTCGCTCTGCATGGCGTATTGAGGCTAGATGTATGAGGACGCATCTGTACTTCATTGCAGATTATGTGCTTGTCATTTACATTAACACTACAGGTAAGGACATTAGTTACTACATTTTTAAATTATATACCCTATTTTTTTTTTTTTTTTTTTTTATTTGATATATAAAATTGATGCACAAGATGACAACATACCACAAACAGTATGGGACTCATTTCGTTGGTCATAAATTATAGGAAAGAAACCCTGCAATAATCCTAATTGCTAGATTATAATCAATAATATAAAGCTGACAAAAATAATATTTACTTTTTGAAGAGTTCTTTGTCAAGCATCACTCCATCAGAAGTCGTTTGAAGAGACAGTCTTAGCATATCCATGCATTCTTTCAGCCTAGGATCAGAAGTTCGCAGCCCAGTAGACTTTAATGCCTGCAAAAACAAGACAATCAAGGTCATGTCATTTATTGTTTGCATGCATAGAGATACCTGCCAACATTTCCATTTGGAAAGCTGGAGAAAATATATATAGTCAACCCCAACCCATCACGTGATACCAATGTTCATCCAAACTATGCCATGGTCAACTTAAACCACAGCCACTTTAGATAAGACCAACTTTCTTGGACATCAAAAAATTCAGACCATTTTCAAATATACTGTACATGTATGGTACTTGAAAGACACCTAATAGTAATCCAGTCAATCTCTTATTGTGCATTCTGGTATATTAACTTTTATGCATACTATAATATTTTAGATTATGATAGCAATGAAATAACAGAAGAGATTATTGTAAACAAAATTCAAAATAAAGTACATTTTTTAATGGAGCTTACAAATACATGCACAGTCATTCTTAATACTTGTGCAAAGATCATATGGACTAAGGTGTCTCTCTGATTCAGGAGTCCAGCACCTACCTCTTCCCTATTTCTCAATAAATGGAAAGTTCATAAAACAGGCAAGAGGTTTGAAAACACCTGACATCCCATTTTGTGGGGGTGACTCCATTGTGAAAGGTTATATCTGCACTTGATAACTGTAAGCTGCTGAAGTAATTGATATATACTGTGACAGGAATCACATAGACAGTATAATTCAACACACTTTATTTCCACCTCAGGCAGTATACAGCTTCACATGCAGGTTTAGCAGGTCAGGTTTTACAGGCAATTTCTTAAAACAGCAGTCTAACATTTCAAGTTCTGGTAATCACACACAGTGCACATTCCAAATTACTCCTAACGTAACCCCAGAACCCCAGAGGATGGGCTTCTCTTCCCCTTCTACCTCTTGGGAAAGGACTGCCCCTAACCCTGTCCCAGAGGCATCAGTATGTAACACAAAATGTTTTCTGAAATCAAGGGCTTGCAATACAGGCTCTGCACGTAAAGCTTGCCTTAAATCCTGCCAAGTAGTCTCTAGTGGCCTAGACCACACTATCTTGTCTGGGGACTATTTCTTCAAACATTCACTTAAGGGTGCCGCGCTGGTGGCAAAATCACGTATGTACCTAATAATAGCCCACCAGCCAAAGGAACAGCCTGAGTTGCAACTTACATTTTGGCTTAGGCCATGTGAGGACTGCTTACACTTTGTTTTTTATACCTTGCCCTCGGATTACAATATAATCCAGATACTTGGCCTCCACCATTCCAATGGCACACTTCTCCTAGTCAGCTGTGAAACCTTGTGCCCATAGATACTGTAATAAAGCCTCCACCTTCCAGTTAGAGCTAAAATGAAAATGTCATCTAAATACGCTGCTGCGCATTCCCTGTGCGGCCGGAGCAATTTATTCATAGCTCTCTGAAAAGTTGCGGCGGCGTCATGCAAACCAAAGGGCAGCACTTTATACTGCAACAAAACCTTTGGGGTAGAAAAGGCTGTCTTTGCTTTGGCAGCTTCCATTAGAGGAATTTGCCAGAACCCCTTCATTAAATCTAGTGTGGTAAGATAATGGCTTGTTGCTAAATGTTCTATAACTTCATCAACCCAGGGCATAGGATTGGAATCAAACTGAGAAACTAACTTTTTGAAGTCATTACAAAATCTCAATGCTCCCAAAGGCTTAGGCACTAAAACAATGGAATTATTCCATTCACTGTTTGATTGCTCTATGACCCCAATGCACAGCATCTTTTCCCATTTTACTGCTGCCCGTTTGGCCTCAGGTATTCGATATGGCCTTTGTGTTATCACCATCCCAAGTGGAGTAACAATATCATGCTGTATTATTTTGGTTTTAACCGGGAGGGCAGAAAACACCTCCTGGTACCATGCTACTAAGTTTACCACTGGGGTTTTCACAGCCACTACAGAGGGCTGACTATCACTTCACTTTCCAAAACTTCAATAAATTCATACGGTAGACTTGTTTCTCTTTCCTTCTACTCTCCTGCCGTACCTTATAGTTCACAGGTCCCACTGCCTCAATGATCTCATAAGGGCCTCGCCACCACTGGGCATACAGTTTACTTTCAGTAGTAGGCACGAGTACCAGCAGTAATGTTGTAACGGCATTTTGAACGCTATGGAGTCCTTTCCATATGTTCTTTCAGAAGTGGCGCAATTTGCCTGAGACAGCCATTCAATTGGGACACAAACTGAACGATATTAGACTCTTGAGACTTGCTGCTCCCACCCTTCTTTTAACTAATCTAGTATCCCTCTGGGCTGTCTACCATAGAGGAGCTCGAAGGGGCTAAACCATGTAGAAGCTTGGAGTACATCTCAAACCACAAACCGATAAGGTAAGAGTAGGTCCCAATACCACTTCTCCTGTGACACTGCTCTTTTTATAATCTGCTTAAGGGTTTGGTTAAAGTGTTCGACAAGCCATCTGTCTGCGAGTGGTAATTCTATCTACCTTTAACCACAGGTCTTTCATTAATTTAGACACAAAAAAGGGTACGTTGGTCCGTCAGTACCTTTTTTTAGTAATCCCAGACAGGTATACAGCATCAACAACTACCGGGCAATAGTGCTAGACTTCATGTTTTGTAGTGGATTGACCTCTGGGTACCTAGTGACATAATCCACCACCACCAATACATACTGTTGGCCACAAGCAGATTTTTCCACTGGCCCTATCAGATCCATACCAATTCGTTCAAAGGGCACGGAAATGATAGGCAGGGGAACCAAGGAAGCTCTAAATTCTGGCTGGGGTGCACAAGCATACAGATGGCAAAACACGTGTTCAAGGAAGGAGTCTCTGAGTCCCATGCACAGGACTAGGACAGACTGCATAATAATCTAAGTATAATATTTATTTACAATATACGTTTTTTGTTGCCTACTTATGGATTATTACATTGCTTTTTTCAACACAATCGCTGCCCATATATATGGGACCTCTCAATGTATACTTGCTATTTTCTACTAAATACCTTATATCAATCAGCAAAGGTATTAACTTACTTCCCCCTCTACCTCTCTCTCTGTTTCCTTCCCCTCCCCTTCCATTTTCCACTCTGTCTGGGACTCTCATTTCACCTGAACACAACCAGACCCAGTGCAGTGGTGACATGCCTCACCCTATCTGATCTCTGAAGCTAAGCAGGATCAGGCCTGGTTAGTACTTGGATGGAGACCACCTGGGAATACCATGTGCTTTACTAACGGGCTGGATTTGATCTCTGTGTGTAAAAGCAGATCCCTTAGTGCTATTATACAAGCGCCGGCTTTTGCTAGCCGGGGTAAAGTGTAGGGTGCTTTCACACGGCACGGTCCGGCACGGCTGCAGAGTTGCAGACAGAAATATCCACTGAAAAGTCCAACTGCCAGGCCGGGGACGTGCCGTCCTTGTATGCAGTGAACCGTGTGTGTGAAAAGGAGCTTTCACACACTTTTTTTTTTCAAGCTGTGCCTGCTGCTGCGCATGTGCACAGCATTACACACGGCTCAAAGCCGTTGTGTGTGAAAGACTCTGCCGGATGACAAAAAGCCGGACAAAGTTAGTCCGGCTTTTTGCCATTCGGGCAAAAACGCTGCGTATGAAACAGCCCTTACATTCATCTATGTTTCTATCATCACTGACCTACATTTTCCACACCATCACCCACATGTTCACTGTTCTTAAAAACACACAGGTGGGAAGTAGAAGTGGGATGTGGGCCATATGATTCTGACACATCTATCCTGTAAAACATTACTATAAAGCATCTTCTAGAGCGGAACACTTAACACATTTGGGATAATGATTTTAAACTACCAAAAAATTTGTGCAAATTGTGTATGCTGCATTTCAATATGATTGATATTTATATGTGGAACAGATATTTAGGTTTTTTTTCAACAAAATTGCTGCCTATACATTTGGGATCACCATTACTATAAAAAAAATCTTCCAGATAGGAACATTTAACCCATTTGGGATTATGATTTAAAACTACCAGAGTATTTGTACAAATTGTGGATACGCATTTACATATATTGATATTTATAGGTGGCCCTGAAAAATACACTTCAGTATCCCAGAATTTCTCTTATTTTGTAAATTACAACAATTTGTATTTGTGTAATTATTATCTATTGTATTTATTTCTATATTTTCACTATACATGCTTTTGAACTGCAATCATTAAACCCAGCCATTATATCCAGTGATAAACAGGGTAGCATCCCATGCAAATATTGGAAGTCACTCTACAACTGGCTTATACATTTATTGCTTTTTATATCACCACTTGTGATCCACATCACATAATTGAACTGTTTTTATCTTCTCACATCTAATAATAAACTGCAGCAAGATCCATCTCCACACATGCAGGGGGTCGCCCAGCACAGTGCAATGCAATGCCGCCCAGCATGTGTAGCGCGGCCTCACAATGCATCGCATTAAGGTTAACTCCCCTGTTAGGCTCACCACCAACACCACCCCCCCCCCTCCCCACCCACCCAACTACACGACGATGCCACGCAAATGTCCGCCATGCTTGAGGCCTGTTGCAAGTGCGCAGTTTGTTGATATAGGCATATACAGCGCAGCAGTGGACACCTCTGAATGAGCTCCTATGTTCTGTACAATCAAACCCTACACTAGTTGCTGTTATTTTACAAAATGCAATATACTACAATGTATGTTTCAGGTCTTCTGTTGTCTTCTCTTTCCAACCATACTGCAACACTGATAGCTGCATAAAAATTCCAGTCACCATTGACTGTTTTATTATTTATTATTGAAGGACAATAATTCTGCTGCCTCGTGTACCATGTGTTCCCATAATACTTAGATTGTAAACTCATTTGAGAACGGCAATCTTTACTGCCTAGGCTATTCTGATCACAATGTTCTAGTTACACAATACATTCATTTATTCTCTTACTGTATAAAAAGCAACCTACTGACCCACAAACCAACATTGTTATGGGCATACCTCTCAACTGTCCAGATTTAAGCGAGACAGTCCCCTCAAATTGCGACTGACCTGCCTCAATCAGAACTTTGTTGTAAATCTGCAGAATTCTAATACAGGTGGGAGGAATGTCCCACTTCTGGATTCATTTCCATAATGTGGAAATTACGTTTCTGGAAATGAACCTAGCACTTTCAGAGTGCTAGGTACACATCAGGGAAAGAGTGTGGGCGCAATGCCCACTAGGAGATGGAAGCACTCCCCCAATGGGGCACGGGTATTGTCCCTCTCGTACCCGGTTTTATATTTTTCAGAAGTTGGGAGGTATGCGACGTGATGGATTGCAATCTGGCTATGACTACATATCGTAAACACAAGATTGCTTAAATTTTCTACTTTCTGCAGCGGGGTACACTGTGATTCCACAGGGAATTACATCGGGGGTGTAGAGTTGGATCTTGATCTGAGGCACCAACAGGCTAAAAGCTTTGACTGTTCCCAGGATGCATAGCGCCGCCGCCTCCTCTATATCCACAGACTAAGGCACTGGAGCTCAGTTTGTAAGTTGGTGCCTGCAGTGCAGGCAGCTAACAGGGAGGGCTGCACTAGGCAAGCCTGAAAAGAGCTTTTATTCAAGAAAGACGACTTCAAGGGCCTCAGCACAGGCACTTAGGCGTGCTATATGTCATACTGACATTATCGTGCTGCGGCTCCTTCACCTACCCCAGCGGCGCTGTATACTCCCGCGCCTTGGTTGCCGGGTACTTACAGCGGAGAGCTCTGGTCACTTCAAGGGCACAAATACACCCGCCGCCACTCTCCTGTATCGCGTGGCCGCACGTCTAGGGAGGAGTAAGAGGGTCCCCCAGGTGGGACACACTGAAAACGCGATCCGGGGCGGTCTATGGGAGGTGGGCCGCAATCGCTGGCAAGGACACTGTGGCTGTACAGGGACCCCACTAGACCACCAGGGCAAGGACACAGGTCGGATTAAGGTATAATCCATTTTACATAGGCCCGCAGTACCCGGTGGTGAAGTCCAGCAAGGGGATAAGGCTCTGACCTGTAGCCCCTCCCCCAGCCCCAGGCGCCATTTACTGCAAATGTTCCCGCCCTGGAGCTGCATCTCTCTCTCTCTCCCTCACTCGCTGTCAGCGTTTGGGCACCATTACACACACAGATGCGTTGACTCTGGGACTGCTGGGCAATATCTCCTCTGTAAAGCCGCCTGCATCATCAGCACTGTGCATTTACAGGACAGGACGTATTCTACATGTCAGTTAGACAGTGTTAGTTAAGAACAAGTGCATTACTACAGGGATATTTAGTACAAGTTTCCTGTGATATACATCCAGTCTTTACTGTGCATTGTTATATCTATATTCATACACAGCTTTACTTAGTAGTACAGTTACTTAGTATTGCTAGTCCAGTGCAGTTTTATTGTTGTTAGTAATAATTTCTACATTATACATGTGACTGTGTGTGTGTGTGTGTGTGTGTGTGTGTGTGTGTGTGTGTGTGTGTGTGTGTGTGTGTGTGTGTGTGTGTGTGTGCGCGCAAATAGCTGCTGTGTGGACTATACTCCATGTATCTCACACATATTACTATCCTTATATTCTGTACCCTGAAGGGGGCTAAGTGCATCAGGGTTCTCATATAATATAGTGTTTCACAGGATATACTGTTTTAGTCTTTTTCTGTGTATTTCAGTCACCATATACCTCTTAATTTCTCTGCTCTGCAGTCACATTATATAGGGGATTTTTGTCAGGTACTTTGTCTTCTTATATTGTACTGTTACGCCATAAGGGTACGCTTTCATATAATGTCAGCTAAAAAGGGTGGTAAATCCATGGCTGATCCTGCACCATGCAATGCGGACGCCACGGATCCTTCAGAGGAAACCATTGCAGCTGAGGGTTCAGGTACTATAACCCTCAGTCAGTCTGCAGCAACGGGGGCACATCAAGACCCACCTTGGGCTGCTTTCTCTAATTTACTGACTACGCTAGTTACTAGACTTGCGCCCCCTGTGGGACCTCCTGTGCCATTACAGCCACATATTGTCCCTGCAGTTAATCCGCCATGGGCAGATACTCTGTCCTCGCAGTTACAGCAATTAAATCAGTCTTTGACTAAGCAAAATCCTAACCCTCGCCCGCCTAGGACCAAGGGGTCACCTAAGCGGGCCATTACTTCCTCACAATCCACACATGTTTCGGATACTTCATCCGATGAAGATGGCGCATATACTGACCCCTCAGACGCTGATGCAGATGCTTCTGATGGGGAATATATGACACAGGAGGATGTTCCTGACCTATTGGAGGCTATCGGTTGATTCTTCAGATTGATGATGATGAAGAACCTCCAGAAACCTCTAACAAACCAGACAAATTCAAGCGTCATAAGGTTACTGAATTAGTTTTATCTCATTCTGACCACTTAGTTGATATACGTCAGGAATCCTGGGAATATACAGGAAAGAAATTCTCCCTGTCTAAGAAGATGCTAGCTCGTTATCCCCTTGCTGCAGAGTTAAGTAAAAATTGGGAAAAACCGCCGCCGGTAGATTCGCAAGTCGCGCGTCTGGTAGTGTCATCTGCTCTGCCTGTCACTACTGTCACTTCGTTGAAGGAACCGACGGATAAGCGTGTGTAGCGTTGCTCGAAGTCTATTTACACTCTTGCAAGAGGTGTGCATAGGCACACTATAGTGGCTTCTTGGGGCGCAAAAGCTATTGAGGCCTGGGTTCAGGAAGTTGAAGTGGAGCTAGCTTCTGATTTTCCTGATAATGCTAGACAGTGTTTCTCATATTATTACAGCCTCTCATTATATTCAGGAGGCGGCATCTGATGCCGGTGTCCTGGCGGACAAAGCGTCTACTACGTCCATTCTGGCTCTCAGGATTCTCTGGAGGCGGTCCTGGTCTGTTTATTTGGAAACTAAAACGACCTTGGAGGTAATAATTTTTAAGAGAAACATACTTTTTGGGGAAGATCTCAACAAGATTGTTGCTGACTTAGCATCCGCTAAGACTGCATGTCTGCCTAGTACTACTCCTTCGGCTCCAAAGGCTAAGAGTACTTCCTTTCGTTCCTTTCGACCTCCAGGTAAAGCAAAGGGTCAGGCGTACCCGAAACAGGCTCACACTTCCAAATCCACTAAGACCAAACCTAAACGTGCCTGGGCTGCCGTCAGCCTACTTCCAAAACATGCAAGCCTGTTGCATGACGGGGCGGGACTCCCCCTGGGGGATCCCAGGGTGGGAGGCCAACTTCTACGGTTTGTCCAGGTATGGTTACAGACTACTTCAGATGCTTGGGTAACAGAAGTTGTCGCTCACGGACACGCCATCTCTTTCAAGAAACTTCCCACTCGCCACTTTTGATCAACAAACATAACTTCGGATACAGTAAAAGCAAAAACTCTCCACTTGGTGTTACAATCCCTCCTTGACACAGGAGTGATAGTACCGGTGCCTCTGACTCAGAGAGGCAGGGGGTACTATTCAACACTGTTCCTTGTTCCGAAACCGAATAGGTCTTCCCGGCGCATTCTCAACCTCAAGTCTTTGAACAAATTTGTGAAAGTTTCCAAATTCCGTATGGAAACTCTTCGCTCTATTGTTCTGACTTTGGAGCCCAAGAATTTTATTGTATCCCTAGACATACAGGATGCTTACCTACATATACCTATTGCAGTGTCGCATCAGCAATACCTTCGGTTTGCTATTGGCAACCTACATTTTCAATTCCAGGCCTTACCTTTTGGTCTGATCACTGCTCCAAGAATTTTCACCAAGGTCATGGCGGTCATGACAGTTCTGCTCCGCCGTCAGGGTATCAGGATCCTGCGTATCTGGACTTGTTGATCCTGGCGAACTCTCCAGAGGTTCTCCTTCGTCATCTGGAACTGATGGTCCAATTCCTGCAAGGCCACGGGTGGCTCATCAACTGGAAAAAATCTTCCCTGGTCCCTACCCAGAGCATGGTGCACCTGGGATCACTATTGGACACCAACAACCAGTGGTTGTTTTTGTGTCCAGAAAAGGTCCTGAAGCTTAAAGACAAGATACCATGCTTCCTATTCCATCCACGTGTGTCGATACACTCTGCGATGCAAGTACTAGGCCTCATGGTGTCGGCTTTGGAGATGGTAGAGTACGCTCCATTTCATTCCCGCCCTCTGCAGAGGTTAATCCTCTCCAAGTGGGACAGCCTGCCTCACCGGATCAGGACTCACATGATCTCCTTGACTCCGGAGGTCCGCCTGTCACTGACCTGGTGGCTACAGGACCAGCAACTGAGCAGGGGTCGTCCCTTCTAGATCTCCAACTGGGTCCTTCTTAAGATGGATGACAGTCTTCGGAGTTGGAGCAACACTCTCTTCAGGGTCGGTGGACCAGGGAGGAATCTCTCCTCCTGATAAACATTCTAGAGTTGAGGGCAGTGTTCAATGCTCTGAAACTGGCCCTGCCTCTAGTACAGAACAGGCCTGTTCAAGTACAGTCGGACAACGCAACCACAGTGGCGTACATAAATCATCAAGGTGGCACATTGAAGCCGCATGTCAATGATGGAAGTGTCAAAGATTCATCGTTGGGCGAAATGCCATCTGCCAGCCACATCGGCAGTGTTCATTCCGGGCATCCTCAACTGGGAAGCAGACTTCCTCAGTCATCAGGACGCACACGCCGGAGAGTGGAGTCTTCATCCAGAAGTCTTTCAACTTCTAGTGGACAAGTGGGGCCTACAATATGTGGACCTGATGGCATCTCGACACAATCACAAGGTTCCGGTCAGCGGAGCAAGGATAAGGGATCCTCAAGCAGCGTTCGTGGACACACTGGGAGTTCCATGGACCTTTCGGCTGCCGTATGTGTTCCCTCCGGTGTCACTCCTGCCCAGGGTAATATGGAAGTTCAAGCAAGAAGGAGGAATACTACTTCTAATCGCTCCAGAGTGGCCAAGACGGCATTGGTTCTCAGACCTACAGGGTCTCTCAATAGAGCGTCCTCTTCTACTTCCGCAACGCCCAAACCTCCTCATTCAGGGCACTTGTGTCTCGGTTTTTCTGGATGCCTTGCAAGAATCTCCGTTTGAACCTCTTGAGTCTGTGGACCTTAAGTGGCTTACTCTGATGGTCTTGTTTTTGCTGGCTATCGCCTCTGCTAGACGGGTTTCCAACTTGGGTGCTTTGTCCTGTCGGTCACCCTTTCTTATTTTTCACCGTGACTAGGCGGTTCTTAGAACTCACCCTGGTTATCTACCTAAGGTGGTGTCTTCTTTAAAACTTAACCAGGAGACTGTGGTTCCGGCCTTTTACTCTCCAGGTTTATACATCAAAAAGCGGTCTTTGGATGTGGTTCGGGCTCTCCGTATTTATGTGAAAAGAACAGCTTCGCTTAGGAGATCCGATTCTCTCTTTGTTCCTTTTGGTTTTCACAAACGTGGCTGGCATGCTAATATGCAGACCTTGGCCAGATGGATTAGAATGATTGCACATGCTTATGTACAGGCTGTCACGCTCTGCGTAAGTTGGGGTTACGACAACAGAGTTTTGGCTGAAGGGACAGCTACCTGTCAGGAGAGTAAACGAGGTGGCTGAATGTAATTCCTCCTCATGGGATGGAGGCAAAACTAAGTGTTAACGTTGGTCGGAGGGTGTAAAGAGAAGGAGGACTCCGTAGGAAGATAACTAGTTTTAATGAATAAACAGGCTGTACACGAATATTGGAGAAATTGACGAAACTGGAAGAAATAGAGTCTATGGTTAAATGACTTGAAGAGTGAAGCTGAAGAACTCCGGTAAAAGAGAACTGAAGACTGTGATTAAAAGGCGAGGATGAAGAGCTTGGACTTTGAAGAAATGAAGACTGTGGTTTGTGATTGAAAGACAAGGCTGAAGAACTTGGACTTTGAAGAAATGAAGAAGTCTGCGAGAACCGCCGTTAGCACCTGGAGCTCCTCTACGACCTGGGACCTCGTCAGCGCTTCCACGATTGGCAAGGGACTTACAGTAGATGGATGGATAGTATACTTTATGGATGACGAGTGATGACACAGAAGTAGGTACAGCAGTGGCCTACTGTACTGCTATATACAGTATAATGGACCTGGTGGACACAGTGTCAGCAGACTGCTAAACTACTAGTATAAAAAAAAAAGCCACCACAGGTATACAATGTAGATGGATAGATAGTATACTTTATGGATGACGAGTGACGACACAGAGGTAGGAACAGCAGTGGCCTACCGTACTGCTATATACAGTATAATTAATGGACCTGGTGGACACTGTCAGCAAACTGCTAAACTACTAGTATAAAAAAAAAAGCCACAGGAGTGTTTTTCAGGCAGACAAACGTATACTGGTGGTCACTGTCAGCAAAACTCTGCACTGTACTCCTGCTATAGCTGCTCCCCAGTCCCCACAATTAAGCAGTGTGAGCACTCAGCACAGATATATCATGCAGCACACTGAGCACAGATATGGTATGAAGCGTTTTTTTCAGGCAGAGAAGAGAACGGATAAAAAACTGGTGGTCACTATCAGCAAAACTCTGCACTGTACTCCTCCTAACAGCTGCTCCCCAATCCTCCCCACAATAGTAAAATAAACAAGCAAAGCAAAGCAATCAGATCAACTGTAGTGTCTCATATAAACGGAGAGGACGCCAGCCACGTCCTCTCCCTATCAATCTCAATGCACGTGTGAAAATGGCGGCGACGCGCGGCTGCTTATAGAATCCGAATCTCGCGAGAATCCGACAGCGGGATGATGACGTTCGGGCGCGCTCGGGTTAGCCGAGCAAGGCGGGAGGATCCGAGTCTGCTCGGACCCGTGTAAAAAAAGGTAAAGCTCGGGTGGGTTCTGTTTCTCGGAAACCGAACCCGCTCATCACTACTTTTTGGGCTGTGCTCTGAATGTGCACACTGTTCTTATTTAAATTACAGGGGGTAGAAAAACCAAAATAAGGACTGCTATGGGTGAGAGGTTATGGTGCTGGGAAAGGGGTGCAGGGTCAGAGGCGGAACTAGCATTGGTGCTAGGGGGCACCAACCAAAATCTTTCCTAGGGCATCATATTGGGTAGGGCCGGCTCTGTTTAAAACAATATTATACTTGCTTATGTTCTTCAAAGGTGACGTTTTGGAATGGGCTAAACCCCTCATTCAATCCAACAATTCTATCCTTCAAGATTTAGAAGCCTTCATTTATGCCATTATTAATAAATTGGGGGCATGGCCTGGCAGCCTAGGATGGTGGATGCTTCTCTCCAGGGCTCTGTTACAGAGTGAGATCATGGCACGGCTATCTCAGCGGTGAGACACTCACACCTGGGACTCTCCCCATATATACGTGGCATTGCTTTGTGTGGATGGCCTCTATTGCTGGGCACATCCTGGGACTAGACATCACTGCAGCACTGTATCCCCGGCACCCACCCTGCTGAGTTTGAGGTGAGGTCTTTGTGCTCACAACAGCCCGGGGAAGCACTGCTGCTACAGATACACAGACATGGCTTCCATAATGGCCTGACTGTATTATCTCTATTGAGCCCTCACCACTCTTCAACTCATTCAACCTATATTAGAAGAAAGTTTTCAAGAATGTGTGCAATAAAACCATTAAGTGCAGCTGAACTATGTGCAAGAGAGGTAATCCACAACCACTCAAAGGATAAATCTACAAATTACAGGAAGCACAAAGAACATATAGTGAACTCAAAGATAAAATGCAACCATACGCCAATATAATTAACAATGAAGTATAAACAGGATTCACCCTTATTTATGGCTTGATTGTGTCAACTTGATGTATCCCAACATCCAATAAATCGAATCTAAAAAAATACATGTGTTTCTCTTGCCCCACAAACTCTCACAGTAAAGTGGGTTTTAGAGAAACACGGAAATAAACAAATATAGTGTAATAATTTTATAACACCATCAATTCAACATTCCAAATTCGCACTTACAAACGTAAGGAGATAATCAGCATATATAGAAGCACCCAAATAGGCAAACTGCTCCCCGGTGGTGGACTCTTCCTACTTCTTGAATAATCTTTCAACACCAACCTAAGAGGATAAAACCTTTAATCCCTGAACAAAAAATACATAAAATGACAGCATGTTAAAATACTCCATTAATGGCAAACAGCAGACAAGCAGGGCTTCAGTCACCTTCCCAGATGGAGCAGAGGTGGGAGAAAGGTGAAGTCCGGAATTTCAGCCCCTCAGACAGTAATTCCTGTTGTCCGTTTTTCACCTGGAGTCACACGTAAGTAGTCCCACTTAACGCGTTTCAGACCGTGAAGGTCCTTCCTCAGAAGCATACAGGACTGAATAACAGTACTACTATATATACCCCCCAACAAGAGAACACAGATGAACTCAATCGCCGCTAACCGGTGTCTCCAGTGATCCGCGCATGCGTCCATCGGCCGGAACCCGGAAGTCGAAAATTGCATGTGTTCCAGCCTCGTTCTAGACGGCGGCGAAATTGGAAATAGAGAGTTCTTTTTGTTCTGTCCTTAGACTAATGGTTCCCGAGTTGTATAGTTCCGGGGTTTTATCCTCTTAGGTTGGTGTTGAATGATTAGAAATAAGGGTGAATCCTTTTTATACTTCATTGTTAATTATATTGGCGTATGGTTGCATGTTATCTTTGAGTGCGCTATATGTTCTTCATTCAACCTATATGTCAGTGGCTCTACATCAATGCTACACAATTACCATCAGCACTGTTTCCCTCTCCTACCTGCTTACAAGTAGATTGTACACTACAGCTGGCTACAAGTGGAGTCTCATTGTGATATCACCTTACAGTGGATCGGACTGCTATTTTGGCTACATGCTCTATGCCTCCAGAGGTGCCCCAACTTCAGGAATGCAGTTTTGGGAATATTAAATCCTTTTCAGTTATTAAACTAACTGATACCCCTTTTCCACTAGCTGTTTTTACCCGTGTTTTTGCACGGGGGCGCGCATCGACACGGATTTTTAGTAGGTGGAAACGGGTCAACACGGGTTGAGTGACCCGGGAATCCAACCCGGCTATTTACCTGGGTAGAACACGGTAATGACACGGATAGCGGTGCAGTGGAAACGGTCATTACACGTGTTTTCAGACCCGAGTAACGCTCTGAGACGCTGATTGGTGCTTCTGGGGCACTGGAAGATGATGTCATCCCTGGGAGACACGCTGGGCACATGCAGGCATTGAGGCAGCAAACAAAACACTCTGAAGTCGCGCTGGGTACATACAGATATTTTTATTGCAGCAGCTTCCAAACAAACAGACAATATACAGCAGCAGAAGCTCCAGCACAGCAACATGGCTAGCCATATCTGGTCAGACACAGAGATCAAAGAGCTGCTTAATATTCGGGGAAAGGAAGAAATAAGAAGGCAGGTGACTGGAACAGTTAAGGATGCTATCGTCTACAAGAACATATCCCTTATGCTGGCAGAAAGGGGCATCCAAAAAAGCCAGCAACAAGTCGTTAACAAATTGAAGGCACTACGCAGACAATTCACCAAAGTACACGACCATAACCGCAAGAAAAGTGGTGCTGGGCGTATGGAATGGCCATATTATGACCTATGCTATAGTGTCTTCGGCAAAACTGCGATAACAAATCCCATAGCACTATCGTCATCCAGCTCTGCCAGTCGCCAGATGTCAGTCGACGAGGACTGTGAGGAAACACAGCACAGCCTTCCCAGCTCACAATGCAGCCCATCATCCCCGCTGCTTATATCGGACAGCAGTTTTGAAGACTCGACCGTCAATGATGATTCCATCAGTGCCACTATTGAGGACGTACCACAGTCTCAGGCGGAGACGTCGCAACCCCCCAAGACCACGACTTTGCGCTCAAATAGTACGCTGATGCAGATGCTTCTGATGGGGAATATATGACACAGGAGGATGTTCCTGACCTATTGGAGGCTATCGGTTGATTCTTCAGATTGATGATGATGAAGAACCTCCAGAAACCTCTAACAAACCAGACAAATTCAAGCGTCATAAGGTTACTGAATTAGTTTTATCTCATTCTGACCACTTAGTTGATATACGTCAGGAATCCTGGGAATATACAGGAAAGAAATTCTCCCTGTCTAAGAAGATGCTAGCTCGTTATCCCCTTGCTGCAGAGTTAAGTAAAAATTGGGAAAAACCGCCGCCGGTAGATTCGCAAGTCGCGCGTCTGGTAGTGTCATCTGCTCTGCCTGTCACTACTGTCACTTCGTTGAAGGAACCGACGGATAAGCGTGTGTAGCGTTGCTCGAAGTCTATTTACACTCTTGCAAGAGGTGTGCATAGGCACACTATAGTGGCTTCTTGGGGCGCAAAAGCTATTGAGGCCTGGGTTCAGGAAGTTGAAGTGGAGCTAGCTTCTGATTTTCCTGATAATGCTAGACAGTGTTTCTCATATTATTACAGCCTCTCATTATATTCAGGAGGCGGCATCTGATGCCGGTGTCCTGGCGGACAAAGCGTCTACTACGTCCATTCTGGCTCTCAGGATTCTCTGGAGGCGGTCCTGGTCTGTTTATTTGGAAACTAAAACGACCTTGGAGGTAATAATTTTTAAGAGAAACATACTTTTTGGGGAAGATCTCAACAAGATTGTTGCTGACTTAGCATCCGCTAAGACTGCATGTCTGCCTAGTACTACTCCTTCGGCTCCAAAGGCTAAGAGTACTTCCTTTCGTTCCTTTCGACCTCCAGGTAAAGCAAAGGGTCAGGCGTACCCGAAACAGGCTCACACTTCCAAATCCACTAAGACCAAACCTAAACGTGCCTGGGCTGCCGTCAGCCTACTTCCAAAACATGCAAGCCTGTTGCATGACGGGGCGGGACTCCCCCTGGGGGATCCCAGGGTGGGAGGCCAACTTCTACGGTTTGTCCAGGTATGGTTACAGACTACTTCAGATGCTTGGGTAACAGAAGTTGTCGCTCACGGACACGCCATCTCTTTCAAGAAACTTCCCACTCGCCACTTTTGATCAACAAACATAACTTCGGATACAGTAAAAGCAAAAACTCTCCACTTGGTGTTACAATCCCTCCTTGACACAGGAGTGATAGTACCGGTGCCTCTGACTCAGAGAGGCAGGGGGTACTATTCAACACTGTTCCTTGTTCCGAAACCGAATAGGTCTTCCCGGCGCATTCTCAACCTCAAGTCTTTGAACAAATTTGTGAAAGTTTCCAAATTCCGTATGGAAACTCTTCGCTCTATTGTTCTGACTTTGGAGCCCAAGAATTTTATTGTATCCCTAGACATACAGGATGCTTACCTACATATACCTATTGCAGTGTCGCATCAGCAATACCTTCGGTTTGCTATTGGCAACCTACATTTTCAATTCCAGGCCTTACCTTTTGGTCTGATCACTGCTCCAAGAATTTTCACCAAGGTCATGGCGGTCATGACAGTTCTGCTCCGCCGTCAGGGTATCAGGATCCTGCGTATCTGGACTTGTTGATCCTGGCGAACTCTCCAGAGGTTCTCCTTCGTCATCTGGAACTGATGGTCCAATTCCTGCAAGGCCACGGGTGGCTCATCAACTGGAAAAAATCTTCCCTGGTCCCTACCCAGAGCATGGTGCACCTGGGATCACTATTGGACACCAACAACCAGTGGTTGTTTTTGTGTCCAGAAAAGGTCCTGAAGCTTAAAGACAAGATACCATGCTTCCTATTCCATCCACGTGTGTCGATACACTCTGCGATGCAAGTACTAGGCCTCATGGTGTCGGCTTTGGAGATGGTAGAGTACGCTCCATTTCATTCCCGCCCTCTGCAGAGGTTAATCCTCTCCAAGTGGGACAGCCTGCCTCACCGGATCAGGACTCACATGATCTCCTTGACTCCGGAGGTCCGCCTGTCACTGACCTGGTGGCTACAGGACCAGCAACTGAGCAGGGGTCGTCCCTTCTAGATCTCCAACTGGGTCCTTCTTAAGATGGATGACAGTCTTCGGAGTTGGAGCAACACTCTCTTCAGGGTCGGTGGACCAGGGAGGAATCTCTCCTCCTGATAAACATTCTAGAGTTGAGGGCAGTGTTCAATGCTCTGAAACTGGCCCTGCCTCTAGTACAGAACAGGCCTGTTCAAGTACAGTCGGACAACGCAACCACAGTGGCGTACATAAATCATCAAGGTGGCACATTGAAGCCGCATGTCAATGATGGAAGTGTCAAAGATTCATCGTTGGGCGAAATGCCATCTGCCAGCCACATCGGCAGTGTTCATTCCGGGCATCCTCAACTGGGAAGCAGACTTCCTCAGTCATCAGGACGCACACGCCGGAGAGTGGAGTCTTCATCCAGAAGTCTTTCAACTTCTAGTGGACAAGTGGGGCTTACAATATGTGGACCTGATGGCATCTCGACACAATCACAAGGTTCCGGTCAGCGGAGCAAGGATAAGGGATCCTCAAGCAGCGTTCGTGGACACACTGGGAGTTCCATGGACCTTTCGGCTGCCGTATGTGTTCCCTCCGGTGTCACTCCTGCCCAGGGTAATATGGAAGTTCAAGCAAGAAGGAGGAATACTACTTCTAATCGCTCCAGAGTAGCCAAGACGGCATTGGTTCTCAGACCTACAGGGTCTCTCAATAGAGCGTCCTCTTCTACTTCCGCAACGCCCAAACCTCCTCATTCAGGGCACTTGTGTCTCGGTTTTTCTGGATGCCTTGCAAGAATCTCCGTTTGAACCTCTTGAGTCTGTGGACCTTAAGTGGCTTACTCTGATGGTCTTGTTTTTGCTGGCTATCGCCTCTGCTAGACGGGTTTCCAACTTGGGTGCTTTGTCCTGTCGGTCACCCTTTCTTATTTTTCACCGTGACTAGGCGGTTCTTAGAACTCACCCTGGTTATCTACCTAAGGTGGTGTCTTCTTTAAAACTTAACCAGGAGACTGTGGTTCCGGCCTTTTACTCTCCAGGTTTATACATCAAAAAGCGGTCTTTGGATGTGGTTCGGGCTCTCCGTATTTATGTGAAAAGAACAGCTTCGCTTAGGAGATCCGATTCTCTCTTTGTTCCTTTTGGTTTTCACAAACGTGGCTGGCATGCTAATATGCAGACCTTGGCCAGATGGATTAGAATGATTGCACATGCTTATGTACAGGCTGTCACGCTCTGCGTAAGTTGGGGTTACGACAACAGAGTTTTGGCTGAAGGGACAGCTACCTGTCAGGAGAGTAAACGAGGTGGCTGAATGTAATTCCTCCTCATGGGATGGAGGCAAAACTAAGTGTTAACGTTGGTCGGAGGGTGTAAAGAGAAGGAGGACTCCGTAGGAAGATAACTAGTTTTAATGAATAAACAGGCTGTACACGAATATTGGAGAAATTGACGAAACTGGAAGAAATAGAGTCTATGGTTAAATGACTTGAAGAGTGAAGCTGAAGAACTCCGGTAAAAGAGAACTGAAGACTGTGATTAAAAGGCGAGGATGAAGAGCTTGGACTTTGAAGAAATGAAGACTGTGGTTTGTGATTGAAAGACAAGGCTGAAGAACTTGGACTTTGAAGAAATGAAGAAGTCTGCGAGAACCGCCGTTAGCACCTGGAGCTCCTCTACGACCTGGGACCTCGTCAGCGCTTCCACGATTGGCAAGGGACTTAGCAGTACTGCAGCACCGTTTAGGTTACCGAAAGATGAGAGCAACCAGGACCACGCACCAGAAGAAACCTGGGAGCACAGAGCTGGAGAACCTCTCACAAGGAGGTAACTTAAAGCACTGGCACTCTGCCTCTGAGCCAGCCCCCTTTTGTAAGGGCAGAACACACAGGATTGGCTGGACACAGAATGGTAACTTCATTGGAAATACTCTAGTCTCCAACATGGCTGCCCCCAGCACAGGAGACATACTCAGTTGTTAACACACAGCTTTAGCCAGCTTCGGTCTCTGACACACTATACTGTGTCACCACTAGAGTTCCTTACCGCAGCGATCCCTGCCGCAGCACCCGACTCTCCAGACCCCCGGCCCACGGCCCTCGGCAGCTGCACATCCGTCCAGGCGGACCCTCCGCCAGCAGCACCCTGCCGCCGCAGCCGCACCAACCAGTGGGACGGCAACCCCAGGGGAGCACCCGCGAGAAATAAGGCTCCGGAGCCTGACACAGGCTGGCCTTCCAGATCCTGCTACCATCAAAGCCCATTCTACTCAGTCTGTTGGACCTTCTTGAGCGGCCCGCTGTGGTGCGACCCTTGAACAATTGTGCAAGGCGGCTACGTGGTCCCAAGTGAGTTTCGATACTTCCGCCTCCCAGGATGCCTCCTTTGGACGCCGGGTTCTTGTGCCCGCTACAGTGTGTCCCCTACAATGAAGAACTGCTTTAGGAAATCCATGATGTAATTCCCTGTGGAATCACAGTGTACCCAGCTGCAGAAAAGGATATTTATGGTAAGAACTTACCTTTGTTAAATCTCTTTCTGCAAGGTACACTGGATTCCACAGGGCGCCAACCCTGACGCACTTAGCTTCTTTGGGTTTGTATGGCATTAGCCGCTGGTACCTTCTCCTGTCATGAGAATGTAGTTGTATGTAGCTGCTAACTGTTGTCGTCTCTTTTACCTGCTACTGCATTAGACTTGTTAACAAAACTGAGTTTCAGTGACTGGAGGCGGGGATATAGAGGAGGCGGTGCTATGCATCCTGGGAACAGTCAAAGCTTTTTAGCCTGTTGGTGACTCGGATCTAGATCCAACTCTACACCCTGATGTAATTCCCTCGCAGAAAGAGATTTAACAAAGGTAAGTTCTTGCCATAAATCTACTTTTTTCTTTTCTCTACATTTATTATTTTTTGCCAGTTATTTATATAGCGTACACATATTCCGCAGCGCTTTACAGAGAATATTTGGCCTTTCACATCACTCTGTATGCTGTGGTGAAGGCAAGGGGAATCCTTCTGTTTGGTGTAGAGATGTCTGGTTGCACACTGATTTGTAGCGCACCTGCTGTCATCACATTCTTTTGTATTGTGTACACTGGAATATAAACCTGGAGAGGTAAATGCCGGAACCACAATCTCTTGGTTAAAGGTGGAAAGACTACACCACCTTAGGCAGATAACCAGGACAAGGTCTAAGAACCGCCCAGTCACGGTGAAAAATCAGAAAGAGTGACCGACAGGATAAGGCACCCAAGTCTGAAACCCGTTTAGCAGAGGCAGTAGCCAGCAAAATCAAGACCTTAAGAGTAAGCCACTTAAGGTCCACAGACTCAAGATATTCAAACAGAGACTCTTGTAAGGCATCCAGAACAACTGACAAATCCCAAGGAGCCACAGGAGGAACATAGGGAGGTTGAATCCGTAAAACACCCTGAGTGAATGTATGAACATCAGGCAGAGTCGCAATTTTTCTCTGAAATCATATCGACAAGGCAGAAATATGAACCTTGAGGGAAGCCAGACGAAGGCATAAGTCCAGGCCCTGTTGCAGGAAAGTCAAAAGTTTGGCAGTACTGAACTTGTATGCATCATAATTCTTAGCCGCACACCAGGTGAAGAAAGAATTCCAGAACCTATGATAAATTCGAGCAGAAGCCGGTTTACGGGCGTTCAACATAGTTTGAATAACTGCCTCATAAAATCCTTTGGCCCTCAGAACTGAAGCTTCAAGAGCCACGTCGTCAAAGCCTGTCGGCACAAATCCTGGTAGACACAAGGGCACTGTGGAAGTAGAACAGGACGCTCTATCGAGAGAGCCTGTAGGTCTGAGAACAAATGCCGTCTGGGCCACGCTGGAGCGATTAGAAGTAGTATTCCTCCTTCTTGCTTGAACTTCCTTATTACCCTGGGCAGAAGTGACACCGGAGGGAACACATACGGCAGACTGGCATCCTTCGAAAGAAGGACCCAGTTGGAGATCCAGAAGGGACGAGCCCTGCTCAATTGCTGGTCCTGTAGCCACCAGGTCAGTGACAGACGAACCTCCGGAGTTAAGGAGATCATGCGAGTCCTGATCCGGTGAGGCAGGCCGTCCATCTTGGAAAGGATTAACCTCTACAGAGGGCGGGAATGAAACATGTCTAAAGCAGACACCATGAGGCCTAGTACTTGCATCGTCGAGTGTATCGACACATGTGGGCGAGATAGGAAACATCTTATCTTATCCTGAAGTTTCAGAACCTTCTCTGTAGACAAGAACAACCGTTGGGTGTGGGTGTCCAATAGTGCCCCCAGGTGCACCATGCTCTGAGCAGGGACCAGTGACGATTTCTTCCAGTTTCTGAGCCACCCATGGGCTTGCTGGAATTGGACTGTCCCTTCCAGATGACGAAGGATAACCTCTGGAGAGTTCGCCAGGATCAATAAGTCATCCAGATACGGCAGGATCCGGATACTCTGACGGCGGAGCAGAGCCGTCATGACCTTGGTGAAGATCCTTGGAGCCGTGGTCAGACCAAAAGGTAAGGCCTGGAATTGAAAATGTAGGTTGCCAATAGGAAACCGCAGGTATTGCTGATGCGACACTACAATAGGTATATGCAGGTAATCATCCTGTATGTCCAAGAATAACATATAGTCCATCGGCTCCAAAGTCAGAACAATAGAGCGAAGAGTTTCAATACAGAATTTGGACACCTTCACAAATTTGTTCAAAGACTTGAGGTTGAGAATGGGCCGGGAGAACCCATTCGGTTTCGGAACTAGGAACAGCGTTAAATAGTACCCCCTACCTCTCTGAGCCAGAGGCACCGGCACTATCACTCCTGTGTCAAGGAGGGATTGTACCACCAGATGGAGAGTTTTTGCTTTTACCAGATCCGAAGGGATGTTTGTTGAGCAAAACTGGCGAGTGGGACGTTTCTTGAATGAGATGGCGTATCCGTGAGCGACAACTTCCTTTACTCAGGCTTATGAAGTGGTCTGTAACCATACCACGGCAAACTGTAAAAGTTGGCCTCCAACCCTGGGGTCTCCCAGGGGGAGGCCCGCCCCGTCATGCAGCAGGCTTGTCTGTTTTGGATGCAGGCTGACGGCAGCCCAGGGTTTTTTTGGTTTGGGCATAGTGGATTTGAAAGTGTCAAAGTACTAACTACAGTAGGCCTGACCCTGCTTAGCTTCCGAGATCAGACGAGATCGGGCGTGTTCAGGGTGGTGTGGCCGTAGGCTGTAAAAATATATGAGAGACACTGTCTAGCATTATCAGGAAAATCAGAAGGTAACTCCACTTCCACTTCCTGAACCCGGGCCTCAATATTATTATTATTATTATCCTTTATTTATATGGCGCCACAAGGGTTCCGCAGCACCCAATTACAGAGTACATAAGCAAATAATCAAAACAGGAAAACAGCAACTTACAGTTGACGACAATATAGGACAAGTACAGGGTAAATAAATATAGCTACATCAGCAGATGACACTGAAATAAGTATCAGGTGGCAGAAGACTGCTGGAGTTGGTGCAGTTGAAGATGATAAAAGTAAGAAAAAGCATAAGCACATGAGTGAAGAGGACCCTGCTCGTGAGCGCTTACATTTTAAAGGGGAGAGGTAGACAGACAGTGGTGACACAGATGGGGTACATAGAGAGCGTGGAACAGAGGGTTAGGCTGAGATTTGGCTGGGTTTGGTGAAGAAGTGGGTTTTGAGAGCCCGTTTGAAGTTTTGTAGAGAGGTGGAGAGTCTGAGGGGGAGAGGTAGGGAATTCCAGAGAAGTCGTGCAGCACGTGAAAAATCTTGGAGGTAGGAGTGGGAGGAAGAAATCCGTAGGCAGGAGAGTCGGCGTGCATTAGCCAAACGAAGAGGACAGGTGGGAATGTAAAGGGATATAAAGGTCAGAGATGTAGATGGGAGAGGAGTGGGTGAGGGCCTTGTAAGTGATTGTGAGAAGCTTGAAATGGAGTCTGAAAGGGAAGGGGAGCCAGTGAAGGTCTTGTAAGAGAGGAGAGGTGGACGTAGTGCGTTTGGTGAGGAAAATGAGCCGGGCAGCAGCACTGAGGATAGACTGGAGTGGAGAGAGGTATTTGTCAGGAATGCCAGTCAGGAGTAGATTACAGTAGACATATAGTGGCAAGCTGGCAAAAGATTACAGTAGTCCAGTCTTGAGATGACCAGTGAGTGGATAAGAGTCTTAGTAGCATCCTGGGTCAGAAAGGGTCTGATCCTGGAAATATTTTTTAGATGAAAACGGCAGGTTTGTGAGAGGTGCTGAATGTGTGGTTTGAAGGAGAGGGAGGAGTCAAGGATTGCTCCAAGACAGCGCACTTGGGGGCTAGAGGAGATAGTAGTGCCATCAATAGATAATGAGACTGTAGGAGGTGAGGTTATGCGGGAGAGAGGGAAGATGATCAGCTCGGTCTTAGACATGTTAAGTTTAAGAAAGCGCTGGGACATCCAAACAGAGAAAGCAGAGAGACAGAGGGAGATACTAGTGAGGAGAGCAGGGGAGAGGAAAGATAGATTTGAGTGTCATCAGCATAGATATGATATTGGAAACCAAAAGAACTAATGAGCTTACCTAGTGAGGACGTATGGAGAGAGAAAAGAAGAGGACCAAGGACAGAACCTTGGGGTACACCTACAGTTAGTGGAAGTGAGGGGGAGGTGGGAGTCATGAGGAGACAGAGAATGAACGGTCAGAGAGGTAGGAAGACAGCCAAGAGAGGGCAGTATCACACAGACCAATGGAGTGAAAGATTTGCAGTAGGAGAGGATGGTCCACAGTGTCAAAAGCAGCAGAGAGATCAAGAATAAGTAGAGAGTAGTGGCCCTTCGATTTGGCAGCATGGAGGTCATTGCATAATTTTGTAAGGGCAGTTTCACTGGAGTGGAGAGGGCGAAAGCCAGACTGGAAAGGGTCAAGCCGTGAGTGTGAGGAAAGAAAGGAAGTAAGGCGGATGTAGACAATACGCCCAAGGAGTTTGGAGGCAAAAGGGAGGAGAAAGATGGGTCAGTAGTTGGAGAGAGAGTGTTTGGATCAAGTGTAGGTTTTTTACGGATAGGAGAGATGAGAGCATGCTTGAAGGCAGAGGGGACAGTGCCTGATGAGAGGGAGAGATTGAGAAGGTGGGAAAGTTGGGAACAGGCAGAAGGAGAGAGGTAGCGGTAGAGGCGGGAGGGGATAAGGTCAAGTGGGGAGGTGGGGAGGGGACAGGAACGAATGAGGGCCATGACTTCCTCTCCAGATGCATGGGAGAGAGATGTCAGAGTTGGGAGGGATGGGGAGGGGTGGTAAGGGATAGGAGGAGGCTGGTTACTGATGGTCTGCTGTGATGTGATATCCTGATGTATGGAGTCAATTTTGGATGTGAAGTAAGTGGCAAAGTCAAGAGCAGAGAGTGAGGAGGGGAGACGAGGTGGAGGTTTGCAGAGGAGTGAGTTGAGAGTGGCAAAGAGGCACCGGGGGTTGGAAGACTGGGAGGAGATGAAGTTCTTGAAGTATGTCTGTTTAGCAAGAGAAAGGGCAGCACTGAAGGATGAGAGCATAAGTTTGAAATGGAGGAAGTCTGCCTTAGAGCGTGATTTCATCCAGTGTCGCTCAGCAGTACGTGAGCATTTTTGCAGATATCTGGTGCATTTGGTGTGCCAGGGTTGAGGTGTTAATTTGCGAGGGTGAATAGTGGTTGGTGGAGCAACAGAGTCAAGAGCAGAAGTAAGGGATGCATTGTATCTGGAAGTGGCTTGCTCATGGAATGAGAGAGAGAGAATAGGAGAGAGAAATGAGTCAAACAGGGAGGAAAGGAATGTGGTGTCAATAGCCTCAATGTTACGCTTAGTGATGTTAGCCTTAGGAGGTAGAGATGGGGAAGCATAGAGAGAGAGAGAGAGAGATAGGTTAAAGGAGAGCAGGTGGTGGTCAGAGAGAGGAAATGGGGAGTTGGAAAAATCTGAAATATCACAAAAGTGAGTGAAGACCAGATCCAGTGAGCTCCCATTTACATATGAGGGTGAGAAGGTCCACTGGGAGAGACCAAGTGAAGAGATGAGGTTAAGGAGTTTAGAGGCAGGGGATTGAGTAGGGATGTCGATAGGGATGTTGAAATCACCTAGGATAATAGAGGGTATGTCAGAAGAGAGGAAGTGAGGAAGACGGGAAGCACAGTTGTCGATGAATTTGGAAGCAATGCCAGGAGGGCGGTAAATGACAGCTACTCTAAGATGGACTGGTTGAAAGAGGCGTAAAGCATGGACCTCAAATGTAGAGAATGTAAGGGATGGTTCTGGTGGTATGAGTTGGTAGGAGGAACTAGAAGGTAAAAGGACCCAAGCCACTATAGAGGGCCTATGCACAGCTCCAACAAGAGTGTAAATATACTTCAAGCAACCCTCCACACGCTTATCCGTCGGATCCTTCAGAGAGGTGATGGTAGTGACAGGCAGAGCAGAGTACACCACCAGACGTGCTACCTGTGAGTCCACCGGCTGTGATTTTTCCCAATTTTTACTTAGCGCCGCAGCGAGGGGATAACGAGCTAGCATCTTCATAGACAGGGAGAATTTCTTTCCTGAATACTCCCAGGATTCCTGATGTATGTCAACTAAATGGTCAGAATTGGGTAAAACCAGTTTAGTAACTTTCTGACGCTTGATTTTATAAGGTTTTTTAGAGGTATCTGGAGGTTCTGCGTCATCATCAATTTGAAGAATCAGCCTGATAGCCCCCAAGAGGTCAGGAACATCCATCTGTGTAATGGAATCCCCGTCAGAAGCATCCGCATCGGAATCTGAGGGGTCAGTATATACCAGGGACGTGCGGTGAGCTAAATGGCTCAGGAGCCACTGGCTAGCACCAGAGCCAGATTTACACACAATATATGAGCCAAAGGGTACATGGAGGCATTATACACAGGTGCAGCAGTATAAACTCCTGGAAATTTGGTTAGTGTTAATCAGAGATGTGTGGAGAAGATAAGCAGGTGATGCACTGCCTCACCTGCCATAGACTTTTCACTCGAGAGTTTTGGCTATAAAAATTATTAGAATAATGCAAAGTAGATATTTCAAACATATTCTTTGTATTTTTCATATACTTTATACAGTCAAAACGTTGGCACAAACATTAGTATGGCAGGAAAGGCTCTGCCTCACCTCACTTCACTGGTATATACGCCATCTTCATCGGATGAAGTATCCGAAACGTGTGGATTGTGAGGAAATAATGGACCGCTTAGATGACCCCTTGGTCCTAGGAGGGTGAGGGTTAGGTTTTTATTTAGCCAAAGACTGATCTAACAGCTGTAACTGAGTGGAAGGATTATCTGCCCATGGCGGATTAACTGAAGGGACAATATGTGGTTGTACTGTCAGAGGAGGCCCCGCAGGGGGCGCAAGTCTAGTTACTAGCGTAGTCAGTAAATTAGAAAAAGCAGCCCAAGGTGGATATTGGTGTACCACCGGTGCTGCAGACTGACTGAGAGGAATATAACCCCCGGTAACTGAACCCTCCGCTGCAATGTTTTCCCCAGAGAAATCCGTAAAGTCCGCACTGCATGAAGTAGGATCAGCCATGGATTTACCGCCCTGTTTAGCAGACATTATTTGAAAGTGTAGCCTTAGGGCGTAATAGTACAGTATAGCAGACAAAGTACATGACAAAAAAAACCTGCACAGTGTGACTGCAAAGCAGAGCACGAACAGAGAATTTAAGAGGTACATGGTGACTGAAATACACAGAGCAAAATACTAAAGTAATATATCCCGTGAACAATATATGTGTGTGTGTGTGTGTGTGTGTGTGTGTGTGTGTGTGTGTGTGTGTGTGTGTGTGTGTGTGTGTGTGTGTGTGACTCCAACAAAGAACGGTACTGGGAGCACTTGTTACTGATGCAAAAAGCTTTGTATTAACAGCAACAGCTGTTTCAGGGTCTCAGCCCCTTCCTCAGGCAGAAATACAATACACACTGACCTCATGATGAAGGTGTAACAACCGAAACAGGCCGTTGGGATGGCTGTTTGTCTAATTCTGGACTTTTTCCACATAACTCCAATTAGTATAAGACTTGTTTTCTAAAGGCCCGATAATGCTGCTATTACATTAAACGTTTTTAATTTTTTGCTATGTGGTGGTGTGCTGGTTTCCTTGTGTCTGACCACTCTGGTAAACACAGGGAATGGAGAGAGTGTATGTATGTATGTATGTATGTATGTATGTATGTATGTACACTGCTCAAAAAAATAAAGGGAACACTAAAATAACACATCCTAGATCTGAATGAATGAAATATTCTTATTAAATACTTTGTTCTTTACATAGTTGAATGTGCGGACAACAAAATCACACAAAAATTATCAATGGAAATCAAATGTATTAACCCATGGAGGTCTGGATTTGGAGTCACCCTCAAAATTAAAGTGGAAAAACACACTACAGGCTGATCCAACTTTGATGTAATGGCCTTAAAACAAGTCAAAATGAGGCTCAGTAGTGTGTGTGGCCTCCATGTGCCTGTATGACCTCCCTACAACGCCTGGGCATGCTCCTGATGATGTGGCGGATGGTCTCCTGAGGGATCTCCTCCCAGACCTGGACTAAAGCATGCGCCAACTCCTGGACAGTCTGTGGTGCAACGTAGCGTTGGTGGACGGAGCGAGACATGATGTCCCAGATGTGCTCAATTGGATTCAGGTCTGGGGAACGGGCGGGCCAGTCCATAGCATCAATGCCTTCGTCTTGCAGGAACTGCTGACACACTCCAGCCACATGAGGTCTAGCATTGTCTTGCATTAGGAAGAACCCAGGGCTAACCGCACCAGCATATGGTCTCACAAGGGGCCTGAGGATCTCATCTCGGTACCTAATGGCAGTCAGGCTACCTCTGGCGAGCACATGGAGGGCGCAGAACATTCTCCTTGGCGTCTCCAGACTCTGTCACGTCTGTCACATGTGCTCAGTGAGAACCTGCTTTCATCTGTGAAGAGCACAGGGCGCCAGTGGCGAATTTGCCAATCTTGGTGTTCTCTGGCAAATGCCAAATGTCCTGCACGGTGTTGGGCTGTAAGCACAACCCCCACCTGTGGACGTCGGGCCCTCATACCACCCTCATGGAGTCTGTTTCTAATCGTTTGAGTAGACACATGCACATTTGTGGCTTGCTGGAGGTCATTTTGCAGGGCTCTGGTAGTGCTCCTCCTGTTCCTCCTTGCACAAAGGCGGAGGTAGCGGTCCTGCTGCTGGGTTGTTGCCCTCCTACGGCCTCCTCCACATCTCCTGATGTACTGGCCTGTCTCCTGGTAGCGCCTCCATGCTCTGGACACTATGCTGACAGACACAGCAAACCTTCTTGCCACAGCTCGCATTGATGTGCCATCCTGGATGAGCTGCACTACCTGAGCCACTTGTGTAGGTTGTAGGGAGGTCATACAGGCACGTGGAGGCCACACACACACACTACCGAGCCTCATTTTGACTTGTTTTAAGGACATTACATCAAAGTTGGATCAGCCTGTAGTGTGTTTTTCCACTTTAATTTTGAGGGTGACTCCAAATCCAGACCTCCATGGGTTAATAAATTTGATTTCCATTGATAATTTTTGTGTGATTTTGCTGTCAGCACATTCAACTATGTAAAGAACAAAGTATTTAATAAGAATATTTCATTCATTCAGATCTAGGATGTGTTATTTTAGTGTTCCCTTTATTTTTTTGAGCAGTGTATATATATATATATATATATATATATATATTTATTTATTTATTTTCCAGAGGAAGATAGATGTATGGAGCTTAAGCAGTATCAGCCATTTTGCTAAGTAGCAGCCATGATGTAGTGAATAAGAAGTATGCTTTGCTAATAAATCATAATAATGCTGACATGTCACAGTTAGAACGTTCTGTGCGAAGCAAGATCGTAGCTATAAGTCTTGAAAACATGTTATTAGACAGTTTCTGTGTGTTTAGACTTCTTGTGAAGGACACGAAGGAGGGTGTCAGCTAGAAAGGAGTTATGAGAAGAGATGCATTATTGTTTTAAAATGTGACGTGTATCAAGTATTCATGAAATTAACTTTCTGCTATATAATGTCATGCTGAATAAAGTAGTTTCAGTCTCATTTTGTGGACATAACTGTGTGTGTTGTCTGCTTCCTGGGATTCCCAATCGATTGGTAAAACAAATGGTATCATACAGACAATTGAAGGGACTTGATAGAAGGAGGTTTATCTCCAACAGTACATGGGTGCTCATCCGGGATCGATGAGCTTATCGATATCAGATGACGACGCGACTGCTGGATGTGTTTAACTACGGACATACCCGGGTAAGTAATCTGACGATTGATCATTATATATCAACCTGATTACTCTGTCAGTATTTGTATACAGTCCTCTGGTCTGTTTATCTGATTAGGTAAGCAATACTTAATTCTGTTAGAAGAACATTCATTATTTTTCTGTGTGCGCTGATAAAGATTATAAGTTTTCGTTTCACTGTTGCAAGGGAAAAATGTGGTTTTATTTTAAAGTTCTAAGTTTCAGTTTTGCAAGGAAAAAAATGTGGATTTATTTTTAAATGACGTGTCATAACTGCAAAATGTTCAGTATTGTTGTGTTAGGATCCTGAAGTTGAATCTGATTATTGTGAATTCAAAGGTACGTTGCAAAATAGTGATTTTAGTTTTTAGGGAACCTTAAGACAGGTTTTGCAACAGTTGTGGGGTGTCTTGTTGATAAAGTGATAGAAAATTTATTGGTGATAAATTTACATATTGTCTGGATAAATTACCTGTTAATTATATACCCCTTGGTTCCAGTTACAGTTAGTGAAAAAAATTCTACTGATTGTAAACAACATTTAACCAGTACGGTTAAGACACTGAACACTCACATACTCAGCCTTTTAAATCCAGAATTTGCAGCCGTGATTTAACATACAAGGTTTGGTAATAGCTGTATCAGTTTTTTCATAGTAAAGCATACGAATTCTTTTTGTCACTTAAAATGTATTCCTGGTTAAACATCATTAGAAGTAGACGTTAAAGCCATTATTGACAAAGGTAACTTATTCATATGAAAAAAAAAGCTATGACTCAGTGATTTAAGAAGTATTTGAAAACTAGATAAAGTCAACTCAGTAATAACAGAATTTTGGTTTGTTGTGTTAGAGGATTAGGATCTAAGCGGTTTGCTTAATTTGATTCTTTTTTATTGATGAATATAGAAAACTTAAATAATGTAAGTGTGACGTTTAAAAGAAGATATATCTTTTAAACTGAGGTATTTTCCTAAGAAAACACTTAATACTAGTGTGATGTTTGCAAGACTAAGGGGGTAATTCTGAGTTGATCGCAGCAGCAAGTTTGTTAGCAATTGGGCAAAACCATGTGCACTGCAGAGGGGGGCAGATATAGTTAGATTTGCAGAGAGAGTTAGATTTGGGTGGGTTATTTTGTTTCTGTGCAGGGTAAATACTGGCTGCTTTATTTTTACACTGCAATTTAGATTTCAGTTTAAATACACCCCACCCAAATCTAACTCTCTGCACGTTATACAGTATATGCCCCTCCTGCAGTGCACATGGTTTTGCTGCTGCGATCAACTCAGAATTAGACGCTAAGTCTTTTAAACAGAGTTCCCTAGAAAAATAGGATTTTAATACCTACCGGTAAATCCTTTTCTCTTAGTCCGTAGAGGATGCTGGGGATTCCGTAAGGACCATGGGGATATAGATGGGATCCGCAGGAGCTTGGGCACACTAAAAAGACTTTGACTGGGTGTGGACTGGCTCCTCCCTCTATGACCCTCCCCCAGACCTCAATTATATTAACTGTGCCCAGGAGAGACGTACATTTTGAGGAAAGAATTTATAATTTAAACACAGTGAGTGTCATACCAGCTCACACCACGAACATACCGCAAAACGTGGCATTCAATAGAATACCAGCCCACGGTATGAAAAATAAACAGCCACATGCTGAGAGAATATGTAACACAACCTGTGTGTTAACACAACCAATAAGAAAACACCGCATGCCATGGCATGAACAACGTCAGCAACAAGCTGACAGAAAGAAACACTACCCGAGTGTAACCATAACCAATTACTGCAGACACAGTACGCACAGGGATGGGCGCCCAGCATCCTCTACGGACTAAGAGAAAAGGATTTACCGGTAGGTATTAAAATCCTATTTTCTCATACGTCCTAGAGGATGCTGGGGACTCCGTAAGGACCATGAGGTTTATACCAAAGCTCCAAACCGGGCGGGAGAGTGTGGAGGACACTGCAGCACCGATTGAGCAAACAAAAGGTTCCCATCAGCCAGGATATCAAACTTGTAGAGCATAGCAAAAGTGTTTGAACCCGACCAAGTAGCCGCTCGGTAAAGTTGTACCACCGAAAGCCTCGGGCATCCACCCAAGAAGAGCCCATCTTCCTAGTAGAATGGGTCTCCACCGACTTCGGTAACGGCAATCCAGACGTAGAACGAGCACGCCGAATCGTATCACAGATCCAGCGTGTAACAGACTGCATAGACGCAGGCGCCCTAATCATGCTGGGAGCATACCGGACAAACAGAGCCTCTGTTTCCCCAAACTGAGCCAAATTGGCGACCTAAATATTCAAAGCCCTGACTACATCGAGAAACTTTGAATCAGCTAATGCCTAAGTAACCACCGGCATCAAAATAGGCTGATTTCTGCGAAACCCAGATACCACTTTTGGCAGAACTATTATCCGAGTTCTCAATTCCTCTCTATCCACCTGGAAGATCAAACAGGGCTCTTGTGAGACAAAGCCGCTACTTCCAACACCCGCCTTGCGGACACCAAAGCCAATAGCATGACCACTTTCCAAGAGAGAAATTTTAACACAACCTTTCACAAAGGTTCCAATCAGTGTGACACAAGAAAACGCAACACCACGTCAAGGTCCCACGGTGCCAACGGGGGCACAAATGGTGGTTGGATGTGCAGTACCCCTTCCACGAAGGTCCTAATTTCCAGAAAGGTTGCCAATTCTTTCTTGAAATAAAATTTTTATAAGGTCAAAATCGCACTAAAATGGAGCCTAACTTTAGGCCTGCACCAACACCTGCTTGCAAATAATGGAGAAGAACGACCCAGCTGAAAGTCTTCCGTAGTAGCCTTCTTGGATTCACACCAAGACACATATTTTCTCCAAACACTGTGGTAAGGCTTTGCCGTTACTTCTTTTCTAGCCTGAAGAAGTGTGGAAATGACTTCATAAGGAATACAGAAGAATAAAATGGAGGGCGCTGTCAATAGCCGCTGGTGTAGGGGGTGGTAATCCCCAATATGTGGAAACACAGAAAAAACGAAAAACACCTGCGCTCTGTTGTTGATAAAAGGGGTATATCCCTCTAACAGATAAAATAAAAATTGATTAATAATTAATAAGGACGGTAGGTTTAAGTTGAATTAATATATAATCAGTTTAATTAGAATAATGTCTAAAAACATGTAAGATGTCTTACATATAAAATCATCTCAATAAATAAATTCATAGGTCAAGAAACATTCACCAATCCCCTTAGGAGAAATATATCATACCCCAGGCTAGGATTCTCTCCGGAATATAGTCCACAAGTATAATTGCAAGTGAGTGGTAGATTCGATAGGTCCCTTTTAAGCACAAAGTGCAAGCTTTTCCATGCAGGTAGGGATGTCTCCAATTTCACCGTAAGTGGTAATGTCCAAAGGAGAGAGTCCAATTGGTGCCGTCCGGGTAAAATTTAAGAGAAAGTTCTCCAGTTCCAAAGAGGGGATATTTGTGAAATGTCCAGCAATATCGTCTCAACGCCTTTCGCTGGTGTTGACAGCCAGCTTCCCCAGGAGTGAATGATGGAGTCTGACCCAGGACTCATTATATACCCTATATAATTAATAAAACTGCAGACACCTGTAAATCAATTAATTCAACAACCTAACCGTCCTAATAAAATAGTAAAAGGTGTTTCACATTAACCTATGATCTGGTCTCACATATGGATGCTTACATTCTTAATCAAAAACGAAATCTGAGAGATGGTAAAAAACTGATATGTTTAATCTAGTGAAATACACACAGTCCGGTCATGTGATTCCTCCTCATCACATGACCGTATTCTATTCAGCCCATTGGAATACCATTTCTGGCTAGGATATGGCGTTCAACCGCCACGCCGTCAAACGCAGCAAGTCTTGAAACACGCCTGGATCTTGCTGTAACAGTTCCTCACGCAGAGGAAGAGGCCAGGGATCTTCTATGAGTAAATCTTGAAGAACTGGATACTAAGCCCTCCTTGGTTAGACCGGAACAATGAGGATCGCCTGAACCTTTGTTCTTCTTACATTTATCACCTTCCGAATAGTGAAAATGGAGGGGACACATAGACCGACTAAAAACACCCCAGGTGTCCCGAGGACGTTTACTGCTATAGCTTGAGAGTCCCCTGACCCAGAACAATATCACTGAGATCTCTCGTTGCGATGAGACGGCAGCATGTCGACCTGAGGCACTCCTCAAAGACTTGTAACTTCAGTGAAAACTTCTCGATGATGACTGTATTACTCCCGGATGGAGAACGCGTCTGCAGAGGAATCTATTTCTCCATCGTTCACATCCAGAACGAAGACTGCCAATATAGCATTTACCAGTCTATTCATCCAGCGGAAAACCTTTTTCGGCTTCAGCTATTGCCGCTTTGCTCCTTGTTCCACCCTAGCAGTTTACCTACACAACTGCTGTCAAATCGTCCAACAGAATTAACACGGGCAGATCATGAAGCATATGTTCACTGAAAATAACTTAACTCAAGAAAGCTTATTGCAGACAAGCTTCCCAGCTTGACCTTTTCCTCTGGAAATACTTCCCTTGCAAGGACTGCTCCCCAGTCTCAGAAATATGCATGCATGGACACCAGGATCTCATCCTGGATTCCGAACCTTCGTCCCTCTAGGAGGTGAGAACAGAGCAGACACCACAGGAGCGATATCCTGGCTATTAGGATTATATTCCAGAGCATGTGCAGGGGAGACCCGGGCCACCTTCTTAACTGGCCCCGTGAAAACCATTCTGGCATTTGACCAGCTCACCGAAAAAGGCCTCTTAGGCCGCACCCATCTTCTACATCATCGGAAAATATGGATGGATTGTCACTACAAATCTGATCCGACTCTGTATCCTCAGACCTCATTCCATAGGGGAACGGCAAGTTCTATTAGAGAAATTAGTGAGGGGAAACATCTGTAACACCAGAAAGTCCCCCTTAGAATTCTATAATTAACTCACAGGTTCTAGTCTATTCCCGGACTGATTGAAAAGTAGTAGACGAGGACCCACCAAGGTGGCATCCAGCCAGGTAGACTCCGTGACATGTGATGTATGTGGTAGAAATAGACAACGACATCCCCTTCTGCGAACCGAACAAGGCTGCAGAACCCTTACCTTTTTCACCTTCCACTGTCAGCACAGAAAAGGAAAAAGAACAGTATCGAACTGGTTAAAACGACTACATCCCACCAAAGAATGCGTCACCAACCCTTGTGAAGGAGACTAACTCACGAAGTTAGAATCACCAGCAGTATCCCCCGGGAATGACTGAACTGAGGTATCCCCAAACAGTGGTACACAGTCCCATGGAAAAACTCCAGTATCTCTCGGAGTCAGCCTCAGCATTTTCCCGGCCACACCTCCTGTATACGCACAGCAGCCGCCGCAATGGTATAAAGAAGAACCAACAGGAGGAACAAACCTTACACACTTTAGGTTAATTCTATCGGATGCCTTTCCGAATATAAACACTTTCGCATGTGCATGTAATGTAAACAAGCTCAAAGCATAGAAATAAAATATCACTTAGCTTCCTGTATACGATCCTTTGTGACAGGGCCCCGTGTCGACCAGGAGTTGACTTCCACAGTATTCTCTCCACGTCGGGAAGAGAATAAACCTTCGTACTCCTTGAGAGGACTGAAGACCAACTCGTCACTGCCGACGTAGAGCTTAATCAACAGAGCGACTAGCACATGAAAAAGAATACTATTACTACAGCATTCACGAATATACATAATGAAATACAGAATATATATACATATATATATATATATATATATATATATATATATATATATACACACACACATAAATATATACATAAGTGAATTGTCCGGGCCCAATAGGTCCCTAGTGACAGTAATGTATAATCATGTACTAACACGCCCCAGTTGTGGATCTACCAGGAACGTTATGGTCGACAGAAAACCTAGTAGTCGTCGACAGCAGGGAATAGTAAGCAGGCAAAATTAACATTCTTGGAACCCCGAGGGGTCTGAGGGAAGAATACATATATAATTTCAAAACACTCCCCCTACCTATACCTATAAACATATATACAGGTATAATTCAGTTACAGCATGTTAATTTTCACACAGTAAATACAGTTGATGCCGACAGTGCACCCACATACGACTGTGTCTCCCGTACCGTGTTTACTTTTACAAGCATACAACCACCAACCTGCTGTTACTAAATCTTCTGAATCAAGTACCGACAGGCGTCAGCGATGCCGACAGTGATCCCCACAGCAGCTTGTGACAGAGCCCTCACACATGTCGACATATGTCGACTAAACCTATAGTGGGTAATCTGATAGGAAAACACAGAGAATCATGCACCACAATAAGGATTACGTACCCATTATTGAACATAGTGCTATATTTCTCACCATATAGCACTAAAAACACTGTGCCCCCCCCCCCCCCCCCCCTTCCATCGTACTAGAAACCTAGCCTTGGCGGGGACATGGAAAAAAATGGCGCTGACTCCGTTGTGAGGGCTAACCTCCGCCCCTTCCCGGCGCGCTTAAGCCCGCTAAAATAAATATATATATATATATTGAGCTGGGGGGGTCTAAATACAGCAGTTAACCCCCTGTATAAATTAATATATAAATATCGCTGCCCAGGGCGCCCCCCCTGCACCCTCATAGCCGTTGGTGTATGGGAGCAATGGCGCGCAGCGCGACTGCTGCAGTACACTGGCGGGGGTATCATACCCGGTGCCCGGGCACCTAGTATGTCCCCTTGCCAGCGATCTTGACCCTCAGTAACATGCCGCCAAGGGCGCTCCCCCCCAGCACCCTGCACCAAGAGAGTGCCACCGCTGCGGTTACCTACGTTACTGAAGTCTTCTGCCGTCTGATGTCTTCTTTTCTTCCAATACTCACCCAGCTTCTTGCTTCTGTGAGGGGGGTGACGGCGCGGCTTCGGGAACAAGCAGCTAGGCGAACCAAGTGATCGAACCCTCTGGAGCTAATGGTGTCCAGTAGCCTAAGAAGCAGAGCCCTTAACTAAGAAGAAGTAGGTCTGACTTCTCTCCCCTCACTCCCACGATGCAGGGAGCCTGTAGCCAGCAGGTCTCCCTGAAAATAAAAAACCTAACATAAAGTCTTTTAGAGAAACTCAGTAGAGCTCCCCTAGTGTGTACAATAAAAACACAGTAGTGTAAATTCCTGGCGCAAAAAGGTTATCAGCCCAACCTAGATCCTCAACGGATCCGTCCAAATAACAGATCAAAACAATAATCAACAAAAAAACAGTGATAGGGTAGATCAAAGGCGATAACAGAGCAAATAAATTTTGATATACATCACATGTTATGGTGTCCTTTTGGATGATCACTCTGTGAATTGTCTCATGATATCCAGATATCAAACATGAAAAAAAGAGAGATGGTACACATACATGGGTGGTATCGCTTTAAACACTAATTGAACAGCCTATACGTGTCCAGAAAAAGAAAGCCTAAAGTGCCGGACCCAATTTGATAGTAGATGAGGATAGTATCTCGCCACCGCTCCACCGATATTCGTGGAC
Source organism: Pseudophryne corroboree (assembly GCF_028390025.1). Classification (NCBI taxonomy): domain Eukaryota; kingdom Metazoa; phylum Chordata; class Amphibia; order Anura; family Myobatrachidae; genus Pseudophryne; species Pseudophryne corroboree. The sequence continues at coordinate 249,260,692 of NC_086450.1, read as the reverse complement.
GTACCAAAACTCACATCAAAATGGATAAGAACAAGTGTATAAAGGTATCTTTTAATGCTGTATCCCACGTGATATAAGGCAGAAAGGAAGCTACTCCAAATAACGTACCCCACTCACTTTGGAGGGGGATTGTTCCCACGTATAAAGGTATCTTTCAAGCCAGGATCAGGAATTACATCCACGATAATTCAACAGGTTTAATTTAAAAGTTCATAAAACAGCAATCTATTATTTTTCTATATGGTTTCCACTCTCTGGTTTGTACAAAAACATGCAGGTCAGATATAATAGACAAAAAACTGATGTAATCCGGTTTTACACCAGTACTGTCATGCTAGGCATACTTCAAAGGTGGTATCCCATAAAAAGAACAAAATATTTAAAAGAATAATGAAAACTCACTGCCTAGTTTCACCAACGGCGTTTCGACCACTTGGGTCTTTTTCAAGGTGCATATCCAGGCAGTGATGGCATAGATATTTATACTCCCAAACAGGAAACAGTAATTGTCCCATAGCATGATGGGTAAAAATTTACAAATTTGCAAATAATTTAAAAGAAAAAACAAAAACAACAAGGACATTCATGTACCACTAAGGATATACTTCTGGGGTGCACAAAAACTTATATATAGACATAAATAGTACTTGTAGTAGTTGATTGGAGCTAGGAACCGCAATGACGGACGCCATGCGTTCCGTCATGCATTCCACCTAACCGGAAGTGGAGCGCCGTGCGTTCCACGCTGCGTTCCACTTACCGAAAGTCGTTTGACGGCACTTCCGTGTGGTGGCGGTAGCAATAAGGAGAGATTTAAGTTTCCTCATGCGTTCCACCTAGGAGGAAATAAAGAGCAGTGCGTTCCACACCGCATTAGCTTACCAAGAAATTGATTTGAGGATGCTTATGTCAAGCGGAGAAATATCCATTCCTCCTCCTACCAATCCACAATTAGTTCAAGGGGGCTTATATATATATATCGAATAATGATTAAACTAAATTTATGACTGATGGTTATGTGTCCTTAATTACCCGAGATCAGAAGATATATATATAAACTGATCAATTTAACTGATGTTATTAACCAATATTACATACACAAAGTCCTGCAATGAACTTCATTTAGATGAACCATTTGAGTTTGAAATCAGAGTTCAAACCCAGGGGAATAAGAGTATTTAATTTGAACATCCAATGCATCTCTGCCTTGGCCAGGATACCTTCAGTATCCCTATCTCTCCAATTAGACCTCACTTGCTGAATTCCAAGAAAAAAAGCTATTTTTGACGTAGAGCATTTATGTATCTTTAAAAAAATGCTCCGATAGAGTATGTGTAGTTACGCCCTTTTTGATGTTACGTAAATGCTCTGCTACACGAGTTTTTAATGCTCTTCCTGTGCGTCCTACATATAATAAACCGCATTCACATTTGATCAAATAGACGACATTCGTTGTATGGCACGTTATAAAATCGCGAATTTCATACTTAATGTCATTTACTGTAAAGGAGGTGGTCTTAGATGTTTCAGATGGTATAGTTCTACAGGGTAAGCAAGTTCCACACCTGTGAAAACCTTTCGTGCGTATGGGATTGAATGAATCAAAGGGTAAGGCACTTCTAACTAAATGGTTTTTTAGATTATTACTTTTTCTGTAAATAAACCTTGGTTTCTCTGGGATTATCTCCTTCAAGATTGGGTCTCTTAAAAGGAGGTGCCAAAGGTTTTTGATGATACTTTCTTGTTTTTTGTAATCGGCCCCAAAACCTGATATGAAGGCCCATTCAGTAATGCTGCTGGAAGTCTCAGATTTATTTTTGTTTTTTTGTAGTAGTTGTTTGCGTTCTATTTTGGATACCTCATCTTCAGCTTTCTCCACCGTTTCTTTCTTATATCCCTTGGATATGAATTTTCTTTTCATCATTTCTTTTTGTTCTTCGTAGTTTTGATGTTCACTGCAGTTTCTTTTAAGTCTAAGAAACTGCCCTTTTGGGATTCCCCTTAGCCAACGAGGATGGTGTTGGCTTGAAAAGGGAATTAAACCATTACAATCGTGGGTTTGTTATAACCTTTGGTATGTATTATGTTCTCCTTGATGTAAATAGTGAGGTCTAAGAAATTGATCTGTTCTTGACTGATGGTAAAGGTGAGTTTAATATTTAACTCATTGGAGTTCAAATTGGTACAAAATATATCTAGATCGTGACGGTCTCCTTTCCATATGAAAATTATATCATCGATATAACGGTGCCATGTCACCAAGTTCGCGCCGGCCCGTGTGTTGTTCCAAACCGATTCCGCCTCCCACTATGACATGAAGAGGTTTGCATAGCTCGGCGCGAACTTGGTGCCCATGGCTGTACCTACTTTCTGAAGGAAGTAGTCCCCGTTAAAGAAAAAGTAATTGTTCTCCAAAATTAATTGGATACTATCCAAAATGAATTCAATCTTATCTGGAATCATATTTGATCTCTCTAAGTGCCACCTTACAGCCCTCAAACCATCTTGATGGCTAATGATTGTATAAAGCGAGGTAACATCAGCCGTTATCATAAAGAAACCGCTTTCCCATCTTATCTTTTCTAATCTCTGGATAGTATCAGTGGTATCCTTTAGATGCGATTTTCCTTCTGTTACAAAAGGTTCGAGATAATGATCAATCATTTCTGACAAGTTGGTGGTCAGACTTCCTGATCCTGAAATTATAGGGCGTCCGGGTGGTTTTTCAGGGTTCTTGTGGATTTTCGTAAGCGTATAAATGGTTGGTGTTTTAGGGTGTTCAATGTTTAAAAAACCATACTCCTTTTTTGTTAGAATACCTTTCTCTAGGTACTTAGTGATAAGTTTAAAGTAATTATTTTTGATCCTGATCGATGGATCGGATTTTAACTTTTGATAGGTACCATCGGTATTGAGCTGTGATGTTATTTCCCTAATATAATCTTCCTTATCCTGTATTGTAATTCCCCCACCCTTATCGCAGGGTTTAATTATAATATTAGTGTCATCTTTCAATGATTTAATAGTCGATCTTTCTTTCCTGGTTATGTTTTGGGAACGGTTGTATTTCCTATTCCTAGTGGATTTCATCTTACGTACATCTTCTAAGACCGATTTTGTGAAACTTTCAACCATGCAACCCTTTACATGAGATGGAAAGAAGGTGAATTTTCTCTTAAAGGGGGTTGGTTCCTCAACCTCTTCTGTATTCACCTCTGGTTTGTTCATAGAGAAAAACTTTTTAAGGGTTAGCTTTCTAGAAAATTTATGTATGTCTATAAGAGCATCAAAAGAGTTAGTTTCCGCTGTTGGGGCAAATTTAAGTCCCTTCTTTAGAACTTTTTCCTCATCTTCTGTGAGGACCCTCGAGTTTAAATTGAATATTTTACTGAATCATTATTCATGGTCTGATCGATGGAGGTGGGTATTTTTTTGTTGTTGTTGTTATTCTTTTTCCTCCTTTTCTTTTGTCCACCCCTCTTTCCCCTTTTCCTAGGGGTTAATACCTTGTGTTCCTCGGATAATCTCGTTGTCCTAAAAAAGATCCTCTACCTTCTCTATAGGTGTTGAAAGGTTCGAATCTATTGTAGGTATTCATTGTGGCTCTTCTGTCCCAACCTTGATTTCTGTAATCCCTTCTAAAGGTTCTCCTGGGGTAAATCCAATCAGTTCGGGTGAACTGCTCCCTACCTCTTCGATCTGATGGATAACATCCTATGGGTATAACGTGCCATACAATGAATGTCGTCTATTTGATCAAATGTGAATGCGGTTTATTATATGTAGGACGCACAGGAAGAGCATTAAAAACTCGTGTAGCAGAGCATTTACATAACATCAAAAAGGGCGTAACTACACATACTCTATCGGAGCATTTTTTAAAGATACATAAATGCTCTACGTCAAAAATAGCTTTTTTTCTTGGAATTCAGCAAGTGAGGTCTAATTGGAGAGATAGGGATACTGAAGGTAACCTGGCCAAGGCAGAGATGCATTGGATGTTCAAATTAAATACTCTTATTCCCCTGGGTTTGAACTCTGATTTCAAACTCAAATGGTTCATCTAAATGAAGTTCATTGCAGGACTTTGTGTATGTAATATTGGTTAATAACATCAGTTAAATTGATCAGTTTATATATATCTTCTGATCTCGGGTTATTAAGGACACATAACCATCAGTCATAAATTTAGTTTAATCATTATTCGATATATATATAAACCCCCTTGAACTAATTGTGGATTGGTAGGAGGAGGAATGGATATTTCTCCGCTTGACATAAGCATCCTCAAATCAATTTCTTGGTAAGCTAATGCGGTGTGGAACGCACTGCTCTTTATTTCCTCCTAGGTGGAACGCATGAGGAAACTTAAATCTCTTCTTATTGCTACCGCCGCCACACGGAAGTGCCGTCAAACGACTTTCGGTAAGTGGAACGCAGCGTGGAACGCACAGCGCTCCACTTCCGGTTAGGTGGAACGCATGACGTCCGTCATTGCGGTTCCTAGCTCCAATCAACCACTACAAGTACTATTTATGTCTATATATAAGTTTTTGTGCACCCCAGAAGTATGTCCTTAGTGGTACATGAATGTCCTTGTTGTTTTTGTTTTTTGTTTTGAATTATTTGCAAATTTGTACATTTTTACCCATCATGCTATGGGACAATTACTGTTTCCTGTTTGGGAGTATAAATATCTATGCCATCACTGCCTGGATATGCACCTTGAAAAAGACCCAAGTGGTCGAAACGCCGTTGGTGAAACCAGGCAGTGAGTTTTCATTATTCTTTTAAATATTTTGTTCTTTTTATGGGATACCACCATTGAAGTATGCCTAGCATGACAGTACTGGTGTAAAACCGGATTACATCAGTTTTTTGTCTATTATATCTGACCTGCATGTTTTTGTACAAACCAGAGAGTGGAAACCATATAGAAAAATAATAGATTGCTGTTTTATGAACTTTTAAATTAAACCTGTTGAATTATCGTGGATGTCATTCCTGATCCTGGCTTGAAAGATACCTTTATACGTGGGAACAATCCCCCTCCAAAGTGAGTGGGGTACGTTATTTGGAGTAGCTTCCTTTCTGCCTTATATCACGTGGGATACAGCATTAAAAGATACCTTTATACACTTGTTCTTATCCATTTTGATGTGAGTTTTGGTACGTCCACGAATATCGGTGGAGCGGTGGCGAGATACTATCCTCATCTACTATCAAATTGGGTCCGGCACTTTAGGCTTTCTTTTTCTGGACACGTATAGGCTGTTCAATTAGTGTTTAAAGCGATACCACCCATGTATGTGTACCATCTCTCTTTTTTTCATGTTTGATATCTGGATATCATGAGACAATTCAAAGAGTGATCATCCAAAAGGACACCATAACATGTGATGTATATCAAAATTTATTTGCTCTGTTATCGCCTTTGATCTACCCTCTCACTGTTTTTTTGTTGATTATTGTTTTGATCTGTTATTTGGACGGATCCGTTGAGGATCTAGGTTGGGCTGATAACCTTTTTGCGCCAGGAATTTACACTACTGTGTTTTTATTGTATTGTTTATTCCAAATATTGTGTTTCTTCCGGCTGCATAAATGTTTAGACATCTAAAAGGACAGACAAGAGTCTGTCAAAGAAGCTTTTAAATTAGATTGCTGTCAAGATCAAATAGAAGTCTCTGATGATGATCTTGAAACAGCAATGAATAAATTAGGATCACTCTTAATTAAAGAAAATGCTTTGTGGTGGGAGATAGCCACGTTAGAAAAATACTTAGCTGACAACATCATACCTAAAGGCCTCAGATTTATAAAATCTCCTTCTTTTTCTGATTCAAGTGATCATTTTAAAAGAGTGGGATAAGATTTTAGAAACCTGTTCCTTTTCTCTGATTCACTTAATAGTGAAGGAGAGAAGGAGTAAATTGGTAGATCTAAATGAGAAAATAACCTCTTTACAAACATTAGTTCAACCTTTCGAACAATTACCAGATGAGATTGCTGAATTTGAACGAGGAGATGTCCGTCACCCTTCTGAACGAAGAGATCCTCATCAACCTTACGATCGATATTCAACGCAACCCATAGGATGTTATCCATCAGATCGAAGAGGTAGGGAGCAGTTCACCCGAACTGATTGGATTTACCCCAGGAGAACCTTTAGAAGGGATTACAGAAATCAAGGTTGGGACAGAAGAGCCACAATGAATACCTACAATAGATTCGAACCTTTCAACACCTATAGAGAAGGTAGAGGATCTTTTTTAGGACAACGAGATTATCCGAGGAACACAAGGTATTAACCCCTAGGAAAAGGGGAAAGAGGGGTGGACAAAAGAAAAGGAGGAAAAAGAATAACAACAACAACAAAAAAATACCCACCTCCATCGATCAGACCATGAATAATGATTCATTAAAAATATTCAATTTAAGCTCGAGGGTCCTTACAGAAGATGAGGAAAAAGTTCTACAGAAGGGACATAAATTTGCCCCAACAGCGGAAACTAACTCTTTTGATGCTCATATAGACATACATAAATTTTCTAGAAAGCTAACCCTTAAAAAGTTTTTCTCTATGAACAAACCAGAGGTGAATACAGAAGAGGTTGAGGAACCAACCCCCTTTAAGAAAAAATCCACCTTCTTTCCATCTCATGTAAAGGGTTGCATGGTTGAAAGTTTCACAAAATCGGTCTTAGAAGATGTACGTAAGATGAAATCCACTAGGAATAGGAAATACAACCGTTCCCAAAACATAACCAGGAAAGAAAGATCGGCTATTAAATCATTGAAAGATGACACTAATATTATAATTAAACCCTGCGATAAGGGTGGGGGAATTACAATACAGGATAAGGAAGATTATATTAGGGAAATAACATCACAGCTCAATACCGATGGTACCTATCAAAAGTTAAAATCCGATCCATCGATCAGGATCAAAAATAATTACTTTAAACTTATCACTAAGTACCTAGAGAAAGGTATTCTAACAAAAAAGGAGTATGGTTTTTTAAACATTGAACACCCTAAAACACCAACCATTTATACGCTTACGAAAATCCACAAGAACCCTGAAAAACCACCCGGACGCCCTATAATTTCAGGATCAGGAAGTCTGACCACCAACTTGTCAGAAATGATTGATCATTATCTCCAACCTTTTGTAACAGAAGGAAAATCGCATCTAAAGGATACCACTGATACTATCCAGAGATTAGAAAAGATAAGATGGGAAAGCGGTTTCTTTATGATAACGGCTGATGTTACCTCGCTTTATACAATCATTAGCCATCAAGATGGTTTGAGGGCTGTAAGGTGGCACTTAGAGAGATCAAATATGATTCCAGATAAGACTGAATTCATTTTGGATAGTATCCAATTCATTTTGGAGAACAATTACTTTTTTTTTTAACGGGGACTACTTCCTTCAGAAAGTAGGTACAGCCATGGGCACCAAGTTCGCGCCGAGCTATGCAAACCTCTTCATGTCATGGTGGGAGGCGGATGCGGTTTGGAACACCACACGGGCCGGCGCGAACTTGATGACATGGCACCGTTATATCGATGATATAATTTTCATATGGAAAGGAGACCGTCACGATCTAGATATATTTTGTACCAATTTGAACTCCAATGAGTTAAATATTAAACTCACCTTTACCATCAGTCAAGAACAGATCAATTTCTTAGACCTCACTATTTACATCAAGGAGAACATAATACTTACCAAAGGTTATAACAAACCCACCGATTGTAATGGTTTAATTCCCTTTTCAAGCTAACACCATCCTCATTGGCTAAGGGGAATCCCAAAAGGGCAGTTTCTTAGACTTAAAAGAAACTGCAGTGAACATCAAAACTACGAAGAACAAAAAGAAATGATGAAAAGAAAATTCATATCCAAGGGATATAAGAAAGAAACGGTGGAGAAAGCTGAAGATGAGGTATCCAAAATAGAAAGCAAACAACTACTACAAAAAAACAAAAATAAATCGGAGACTTCCAGCAGCATTACTGAATGGGCCTTCATATCCGGTTTTGGGGCCGATTACAAAAAACAAGAAAGTATCATCAAAAACCATTGGCACCTCCTTTTAAGAGACCCAATCTTAAAGGAGATAATCCCAGAGAAACCAAGGTTTATTTACAGAAAAAGTAATAATCTAAAAAACCATTTAGTTAGAAGTGCCTTACCCTTTGATTCATTCAATCACATACGCACGAAAGGTTTTCACAGGTGTGGAACTTGCTTACCCTGTAGAACTATACCATCTGAAACATCTAAGACCACCTCCTTTACAGTAAATGACATTAAGTATGAAATTCGCGATTTTATAACGTGCCATACAATGAATGTCGTCTATTTGATCAAATGTGAATGCGGTTTATTATATGTAGGACGCACAGGAAGAGCATTAAAAACTCGTGTAGCAGAGCATTTACGTAACATCAAAAATGGCGTAACTACACATACTCTATCGGAGCATTTTTTAAAGATACATAAATGCTCTACGTCAAAAATAGCTTTTTTTCTTGGAATTCAGCAAGTGAGGTCTAATTGGAGAGATAGGGATACTGAAGGTAACCTGGCCAAGGCAGAGATGCATTGGATGTTCAAATTAAATACTCTTATTCCCCTGGGTTTGAACTCTGATTTCGAACTCAAATGGTTCATCTAAATGAAGTTCATTGCAGGACTTTGTGTATGTAATATTGGTTAATAACATCAGTTAAATTAATCAGTTTATATATATCTTCTGATCTCGGGTAATTAAGGACACATAACCATCAGTCATAAATTTAGTTTAATCATTATTCGATATATATATATATATATAAACCCCCTTGAACTAATTGTGGATTGGTAGGAGGAGGAATGGATATTTCTCCGCTTGACATAAGCATCCTCAAATCAATTTCTTGGTAAGCTAATGCGGTGTGGAACGCACTGCTCTTTATTTCCTCCTAGGTGGAACGCATGAGGAAACTTAAATCTCTCCTTATTGCTACCGCCGCCACACGGAAGTGCCGTCAAACGACTTTCGGTAAGTGGAACGCAGCGTGGAACGCACGGCGCTCCACTTCCGGTTAGGTGGAACGCATGACGGAACGCATGGCGTCCGTCATTGCGGTTCCTAGCTCCAATCAACTACTACAAGTACTATTTATGTCTATATATAAGTTTTTGTGCACCCCAGAAGTATGTCCTTAGTGGTACATGAATGTCCTTGTTGTTTTTGTTTTTTCTTTTGAATTATTTGCAAATTTGTAAATTTTTACCCATCATGCTATGGTACAATTACTGTTTCCTGTTTGGGAGTATAAATATCTATGCCATCACTGCCTGGATATGCACCTTGAAAAAGACCCAAGTGGTCGAAACGCCGTTGGTGAAACCAGGCAGTGAGTTTTCATTATTCTTTTAAATATTTTGTTCTTTTTATGGGATACCACCTTTGAAGTATGCCTAGCATGACAGTACTGGTGTAAAACCGGATTACATCAGTTTTTTGTCTATTATATCTGACCTGCATGTTTTTGTACAAACCAGAGAGTGGAAACCATATAGAAAAATAATAGATTGCTGTTTTATGAACTTTTAAATTAAACCTGTTGAATTATCGTGGATGTCATTCCTGATCCTGGCTTGAAAGATACCTTTATACGTGCGAACAATCCCCCTCCAAAGTGAGTGGGGTACGTTATTTGGAGTAGCTTCCTTTTTGCCTTATATCACGTGGGATACAGCATTAAAAGATACCTTTATACACTTGTTCTTATCCATTTTGATGTGAGTTTTGGTACGTCCACGAATATCGGTGGAGCGGTGGCGAAATACTATCCTCATCTACTATCAAATTGGGTCCGGCACTTTAGGCTTTCTTTTTCTGGACACTTATAGGCTGTTCAATTAGTGTTTAAAGTGATACCACCCATGTATGTGTACCATCTCTCTTTTTTTCATGTTTGATATCTGGATATCATGAGACAATTCAAAGAGTGATCATCCAAAAGGACACCATAACATGTGATGTATATCAAAATTTATTTGCTCTGTTATCGCCTTTGATCTACCCTCTCACTCCCCTAGTGTGTGTCCAGTCACTCCTGGGCACAAAGTCTAACTGAAGTCTGGGGGAGGGGAATAGAGGGAGGAGCCAGTTCACACCCAGTCAAAGTCTTTTTAGTGTGTCCAAGCTCCTGCGGATCCCATCTATACCCCATGGTCCTTACGGAGTCCCCAGCATCCTCTAGGACGTATGAGAAACACTTATTACTATAAGTGAGATGCTTTAAAGAGTAAATCTTTAAAGCCAAGGTACTGTATATACTGACTTTTATTTTTGATACTGCGAAGTATAAGTAAAGGTGCAGCCCGAAGGATTTCGCAAAGTGAATTGATCAATCACACGCGTAGGGACAGCACAGTAAATTGTCAGTACTAGGGAAGGAAAAATAGGCAGTTATTGGTGCAATTTGTGTAAAGGGCAAACTTCCCAGAGGAAGGGAGGTGTTGACTAATGACTAATGAGGGAGATTTGAAGCAAACAACAAACACTGGATTGATAAACAAGGTTTTACTGACACGGTTAAGAATTTGGCAAACTGTTTCAGGGGCATATTGTTTAATACATCACCTGTATGAATAAGTAGTTAAAAGCGTATACACATGTCGACAGAAGACGTATGCTCAGAGTGCTTGTGTGTGGCATTTATAGAAAAGAAAGGGCAGGGTCCTTTTATATTGAGAGCTATTTCGTTTTGTGCTGAACCAGGAGTTTGGAGAAACACTACGGACTCAGTAGAAAGTGTTTATATATTGATGGAGTGTCACTTTATTCCAAAACCAAGTGATATCGGCAAAGAGTGGTTGGGTTTCCTTGCTACTTCAGGAAATCGAGCACATAGCTACGAATCTTTAAACCCTGGATATTGATACTTGTAAAAGTACCTAAGTGTTAAATGTTACTCAAGTTTAATATACTTGAGTGTAAATAGTTTTTTTATGTCATCCACAAAAACAGTGGATCCAAATTGTTCCCTGGTTTATACAAAAGTATCAGAATAGAAATGTACACATAAAGATTGTCTAAACTGTAATATTCCTAGTTCTGAAAGATGCAGAACTGATAAGTCTGGGGTACTGCCCACAGCACGTACTACTAGAAGCGGTAATGAGGGAAAGTTAAGGGTTATCCCCTATAAGCAATGTTCATGGAAATGGAAATGTGATAGCAAAGGGAAAGGAACAGACAGGCAAAGTAATCAGCCACAGCCCGTCTATGTTGTAAATCCCTCAGGGAAACCACAGAAACTGGTTCCATATGGCCAAAGCACTAGTGTGTAAATCCAAAATGTTACAAAATCTGAACAATAGATAATTGATATATCAAAGTTTATTGTAATAGTAACACTATCAATTATAATCTGTTACTCTATGTACTCTGTAAATATATAGGCTGGGGACGGGATGTGAGGTAACCATTTACCGGTTAGTGCTACAGTATGTGACTAATTACATACGGATGTAAAATGTTTATGACTATGGAATATGGATAATATAACAGTAAGCAAAAATTGCATTACAAAAATAATTGTCATTATATTTCTGAATGCCTTAGGTTTTAAAGATAATTAGAAAACATTAAGTTTTATAGAACATGCTACTGCAAAGTATATTAATGTGTGACTACGCATAATTATACAGATTTATATACTTCCATAAAGTCATTTTTCATATATGCAATGTATATTTTAGTATTGGTATAGAGAAGAATTCTCATCTGTCCGGTAGCTAAAGATAGGAAGCATAGTGCTCATTAATACAGCATGTTGCTATGATTTAAAATACTAAAAGGTTTGTGATGCAGTTTTGGTGCAGGGGAAAATGAGTTGGAATTTGCAGCCCCAAACATATTGATTGAGAACATTATACACTGTATACCATGGTGTCAGTCAAATGTGTTGGGAATTGTAAACAGGTTACCAGGTATGACGGAATAGAATACTGCGGCATTCTTTGAGTAAATACGTGTATGATAGACAGATATATATATATATACACACACACACACACACACACACACACACACACACACACACACACACACACCCTGTTAAGTAAACTTAGAACAGGTTATAAAAGCACAGCAACAGGTTTCTTATCAGCCATATGTTAAGCAGCACACTCGAGATGACAGAATGTGAGGGTGTGAAACCCCTGTGTCAGCGGCAGTAATAGTGTACCCAGCCGCCACTGCCCTTTCAACAAAAGTGACTTTACCCACAGTAGACACAAGGGTTTCAAGTACTGTTTATGCACAACCAGATTCCTCCACGTTTACTTACAGATCAGGCCATCGCAACAACTGGATTGGGAGGTTAAGCACTACCCCTGCAAGAAAGTAAGATGTACCTACAACATTCCAGCAAAGCTGTAACCTGAAATACAAGCTGCTATACAAGTCTACCGCTCAAAGGAAAAGAAAGACAAAGAGGAACAACTCCCAGCATGGACATTATTATGTTGAACAGCAGCATGAGTGGACTTGGACTAATAAGATGACATGCCAGCAGAAGGAAAAAATATGCAAGTGAAAAAAGGACAAAGTATGTAGGATAATGGATGGATCATAAGGAGAGGTGATTGGAAAAAATAGGATTTTAATTACCTACCGGTAAATCCTTTTCTCGTAGTCCGTAGAGGATGCTGGGGTCCATATTAGTACCATTGGGTATAGACGGGTCCACCAGGAGTCATTGGCACTTTAAGAGTTTAATAGTGTAGGCTGGCTCCTTCCTCTATGCCCCTCCTACCAGACTCCATCTAGAAACTGTGCCTGAGGAGACGACTTACTTCAAAAGAAGGAATTACACAGATAGTGGCGAGATTCATACCAGCTCACACAACAGGCAAATCCAGGTAATAGCTGAAACAGTAAATAACGCAGAACTTACCTAGGAACCAGGCAGTACTGAACTGTAAAAACCAATGCAGGAAAACAAAGCGCTGAGCGGGCGCCCAGAATCCTCTACGGACTACGAGAAAAGGATTTACCGGTAGGTAATTAAAATCCTATTTTCTCTTACGTCCAGAAGGATGCTGGGATCCATGGCCCTCATTCCGAGTTGTTCGCTCGCTAGCCGCTTTTCGCAGCATTGCACACGCTAAGCCGCCGCCCTCTGGGAGTGTATCTTAGCTTAGCAGAATTGCGAACGAAGTATTCGCAATATTGCGAAAAGATTTTTCTGTGCAGTTTCTGAGTAGCTCGAGACTTACTCTTCCAGTGCGATCAGTACAGTGCTTGTCGTTCCTGGTTTGACGTCACAAACACACCCAGCGTACGCCCAGACACTCCCCCGTTTCTTCAGCCACTCCCGCGTTTTTCCCAGAAACGGCAGCGTTTTTTCACACACTCCCATAAAACGGCCAGTTTCCGCCCAGAAACACCCACTTCCTGTCAATCACACTTCGATCACCAGAACGAAGAAAAAACCTTGTAATGCCGTGAGTAAAATACCAAACTTCTTAGCAAATTTACTTGGCGCAGTCGCAGTGCGAACATTGCGCATGCGCAATTAGCGGAAAATCGCTGCGATGCGAAGAAAATTACAGAGCGAACAACTCGGAATGAGGGCCCATATTAGAACCATGGGGATGTACCAAAGTTACCAGTACATGAGGGAAAGCGCGGAGGCTCCTGCAAGACTGCTTGACCAAACTTGAGGTCATCAGAGGACAAAGTATCGAACTTGTAAAACTTGGCAAACGTGTTCGATCCAGACCAAGTAGCAGCTCGGCAAAATTGCACAGCCGAGACACCCCGGGCAGCCGTCCAGGAAGAAAACACTTTACGAGTAGAGTGGGCCTTTACAGATTTTGGACACAGCAATCCTGCCGTAGAATATGCATGCTGGATGGTGAACCTGATCCAGCATGAAATCGACTGCTTAGAAGCAGGACACCCAATTTTCTTGGGATCATACAGGACAAACAGAGAGTCAGTTTTTCGATGAGTTCTTCAAAGCCCTCACAACATCCAAGGACTTTGAAGCAATTGAGGAGTCAGTAGCCACTGGCACCACAATAGGTTGGTTGATATGGAAAGCCGATACAACTTTAAGCAGGAACTATGGACGAGTCCTAAGTTCCGCCCTGTCTTCATGGAAGATCAGAAAGGGACTTTTACAAGATAAAGCCCCCAATTCCGACACGCGTCGGACAGAAGCCAAGGCCAACAAAGTGACCGCCTTCCACGTGAGAAACCTGATGTCAGCCTCCATAAGGGGCTCAAACCAAGCTGATTGCAGGAACTGCAACACCACATCTAGATCCCAGGCTGCCGTTGGGAAGGGAGGCTGGATGTGCAGAACCCCTTTCAAAAAGGTCTTAACCTCAGAGAGGACAGCCAATTGTTTTTGGAAGAAGATGGACAAAGCAGAGATTTAGACCTTGATGGAGCTCAATCTCAGGCCCATATCCACACCTGCTTGCAGGAAAAGGAGAAAACATCCAAGTTGAAACTCCACCGCAGGAAATTTCTTGGATTCACACCAAGAAACATATTTTTTCCAAATTCAATGGTAATGTTTAGACGTTACCCCCTTCCTAGCCTGTATTAGGGTAGGAATAACCTCACTCGGGATACCTTTCCGAGCTAAGATCTGGCATTCAACCGCCATGCCGTCAAACATAGCCGTGGTAAGTCTTGATAGGCAAACGGCCCCTGCGGTAGCAGATCCTCCCGAAGAGGTAAGGGCCTTGGATCCTCCAACAGAAGATCCAGCAGATCCGCGTAACAAGTCCTCCTTGGCCAGTCTGGAGCAATGAGGATTGCCAGAACCTTTGTTCTTCTTACCAGCTGAAGAACCTTTGGTATCAGAGGAAGTGGAGGGAACACATACACTGACGTGAACACCTACGGAGTTACCAGTGCGTCCACCGCCACTGCCTGCGGGTGTTTCGACCTGGAACAGTACCTCCGCAGCTTTTTGTTGAGGCGGGATGCCATAATGTCTATGTGAGGAACCCCCCACCAACCGGTAACCTCCTCGAACACCTCCGGATGGAGGCCCCGGCCCCACTCTCCTGGATGGAGATCGTGTCTGCTTCCCAGTTGTTTACTTCCGTAATGAAGATAACTGACATCGCCACTGTGTGTCTTTCTGCTCGGAGGAGGATTCTTGATACCTCTGACATTGCAGCCCTGCACTTCGTTCCGCCTTGTCGGTTAATGTAGGCCACTGTGGTCACGTGGGATCAGTACTAAATCCCGCTGGACGGGATCCCGGCGGTCGAAATACCGACGCCGGAATCCCGACCACACAATCCCGACAGGGGTGGCAAGCGGAACGCGGCCCCATGCGGGCTCGCTTCGCTCGCCACGCTCGGCACACTATTATACTCTCCCTCTATGGGTGTCGTGGACACCCACGGAGGGAGAATATGTCGGGATTGTGGTGGTCGGGATTCCGGCGTCGGTATTTCGTCGCCGGGATCCCGTCCAGCGGGATCTTGACCGCCTCCCGGTCACGTTGTCCGACTGCACCTGAACAGCCCGATCCTGTAGAAGGTGTGCTGCTTGCAGAAGAGGAGAACCATCATCTCTGCTATCACCTTGGTGAAGACCCTTGGTGCTGTGGAGAGGCCAAACGACAGCGCCTAAAACGGAGTGATCGTCTAACAGTGCAAACCTGAGATATGCCTAATGCTGCGACCAGATGGGAATATGGAGGTACGCATCCTTGATGTCCAGGGACACCAGGAACTCCCACTCCGTCAGTCCTGAGATGACTGCTCTCAGAGACTCCATCTTGAATTTGAACTCCCTGAGATAAGGGTTCAAAGATTTTAAGTTCAGAATTGGCCGTACCGAACCATCCGGCTTCGGTACCACAAAAAGGTTCGAATAGTAACCTTTTTTCCACTGATGAGGCGGAGCTGGAACAATGACCTCGGACACCACCAATTTTCAGATAGCCTCCAGAAGAATTGTTCTGTCTGCCGGCAGAGCTGGCAAGCCTGATTTGAAGAAACGGTGAGGTGGGAGAGTTTGAAACTTCAGCCTGTACCCCCTGGACACTATGGGGGTAATTCCAAGTTGATCGCAGCAGGAATTTTTTAAGCAGTTGGGCAAAACCATGTGCACTGCAGGGGAGGCAGATTTAACATGTGCAGAAAGAGTTAGATTTGGGTGTGGTGTGTTCAATCTGCAATCTAATTTGCAGTGTAAAAATAAAGCAGCCAGCATTTACCCTGCACAGAAATAAAATAACCTACCCAAATCTAACTCTTTCTGCACATGTTATATCTGCCTCCACTGCAGTGCACATGGTTTTGCCCAACTGCTAAAAAAATTCCTGTTGCGATCAACTTG
Source organism: Pseudophryne corroboree (assembly GCF_028390025.1). NCBI lineage: Eukaryota > Metazoa > Chordata > Amphibia > Anura > Myobatrachidae > Pseudophryne > Pseudophryne corroboree. The sequence continues at coordinate 249,244,304 of NC_086450.1, read as the reverse complement.
GAATTACCCCCTATATCCAGTACCCAAGTGTCCAGGCCAGACACGGACGTGGCTGAAATGCTGGCGTCTTGCCCCCACCTGACTTTCCTCCAGGCCTAGCTGTCCACCGTCATGCGGAGAACTTTGGGGTATCAGAAGCAGGCTTCTGGTTTTGGGAGCCAGCGGAAGCAGGTTTCTTTCCTTTTAAACAACCACCTCTGAAGGTGTTCGAAGGCTTGTTCTTTCTAGGCCTCGCGGGCCGAAAGGGCTGTGACGTGGCTGGTGTAAAAGGCTTCTTCGTAGCCGGCGCAGCTGAGGGGAGAAAAGGGGACTTACTCGCAGTAGCCGTGGCAATCCACGCATCCAGCGCCTCCCCAGAGAGAGCCTGACCAGTATATGGTAGGCCCTCCACACTCTTCCTGGATTCCACGTTTGCAGACCATTGGTGCAGCCAGAGACCCCTGCGAGCCGAGACGGACATGGAGGAGATCCCCGCAGCCATGCAACCCAGGTCCTTCATGGAATCTACCAGGAACCCTGCAGAATCCTGAATATTATGTAAAAAAAAAAAAAAATCAACGTCACCTTTATCCATAATAGTCGATTCCTCCTGCAGAGTGATTGACCACCTGGTAACAGCTTTAGAAATCCAAGTACAGGCAATAGTAGGCTGCAATATAGCCCCTGAAGCCGTGTAAATGGGTTTTAGCGTACCATCCACCTTGCGGTCTGCCGAGTCCTTCAACGTAGTAGATCCCAGGACTAGTAATACCACCTGTTTAGACAGCCTGGAGACAGAGGCGTCGACTATCGGCGGAGACTTCCACTTTTTTCTAGCTTCCTCTGGGAAGGGAAAAGCAACCAAGACCCTCTTAGGAATCTGGAAAAAAAATTCTCCGGATTTTCCCAGGCTTTTTCAAAGATAGCATTTAACTGGGGGGGCTTTTTACTGTCTGTGAAAAAGGCCTCCTCTACCTGCTCAGGAGTTGTGTCAGTAATGTGTAACACATCCCGTACAGCTTCAATCATCAACTGCACTCCCTTAGCAAGTGATGCCGTCCCCTTTGACACATCCCCGTCACCGTCTGCAGTATCAGAATCGGTGTCCGTGTCATCCTGCATAATCTTAGCAAGTGCACGTTTGTGAGAATGTACCGCAGGGGACCCCGAGGAAGCAGTATCAGACCATACAACCATAGAGGATTGCAGTACCTGAGTTGCATGCTCAGTTCTAGCAACCCTATCAGAAATCTGAGAAATAGTCCCCCTAAGAGAGGCTAACCACTCCGGTTCTCTAGCTGGGATCTGCGCTACAACAGTGCAATCCTGATTACATGGGATGGGATCTTCCTGGGAAGATAAATCCTCTGCAGCATATGAAACAGAGTCTCTAGACATGTTTGCAAATACACACCAAACACCCCACATACAAACAGGGTACTGGGCCGACAGAGTTTCCCCCCCAAGAATGGCAGAGACACACATGGATTGGAGCCAACCCACACACAGCGCAATTAGAGGTATAGGGAGACCCTAAATCCGCGCTGTGTCCCTTAATAGGTGACAGTCTATACACAGCCTCCCCCCTCCCTTCTACAACCCCCTGGTACCATACAGATAGCTGGAGTTGCACTGGAGGGACTGTTCTTCCACTGGCAGCGTGTCTGCAGGCAGGAAAATGGCGCTGAACGCTGCTGGGTCCAATCTGAGGAGAAGCTCTGCCCCCTTAATGGCGCTGTCTTCCCGCTCTTCTGAGATTATACTGGCCTGAGGATTTTGTGCTGGCTGAGATCCGCAGACCCCTACAGGCTTATTTGGTCAGTGTAGGGACAGGTGCTGGCTCAGGGCGCCCCTCACAGCGCCGCACCGAAGTACCGCTGAGCCGTCCGGGAGCGCAGTTAGTACTGCACTCCTGCCCTTAAGCCGCCATCTTCACACTGACTCCCTGCTTGTTAGGGAGGTCAGTGACTCACTCGCCACACTTCAGCTCTGCAAGGGGGTGACGGCATGCTGCTGAGGTGAGCGTTCCCCTGTGGCGGGGCGCGATCTGTCCCCTATGGAGCTCAATGTCCAGTCAGCGAAGACAGTGGCTCAGACCCAGCAGGGCGGACACTGCTCCCCCCACCCCCCATCAGTCCCTCGTTGCAGGCAGGCTGTTGCCAACCGCCTCCTGTAAAAAAATAAACTCTAAAAATAAACTTTATTAGGAAAGCTCTGTAGAGCTCCCCTAGCTGTGACCGACTCCTCCAGGCACATTTTCTAAACTGAGTCTGGTAAGAGGGGCATAGAGGGAGAAGCCAGCCCACACTATTAACCTCTTAAAGTGCCAATGGCTCCTGGTGGACCCATCTATACCCCATGGTACTAATATGGACCCCAGCATCCTCTAGGATGTAAGAGAAAATAAGATTTTACTCACCGGTAAATCTATTTCTCGTAGTTCGTAGTGGATGCTGGGACTCCGTAAGGACCATGGGGATAAGCGGCTCCGCAGGAGACTGGGCACAAATAAAGAAAGCTTTAGGACTACCTGGTGTGCACTGGCTCCTCCCACTAAGACCCTCCTCCTCCTGACCTCAGTTAGGATACTGTGCCCGGAAGAGCTGCCACAATAAGGAAGGATTTTGAATCCCGGGTAAGACTCATACCAGCCACACCAATCACACCGTATAACTCGTGATACTATACCCAGTTAACAGTATGATAACAACTGAGCCTCTCAACAGATGGCTCAACAATAACCCTTTAGTTAGGCAATAACTATATACAAGTATTGCAGACAATCCGCACTCGGGATGGGCGCCCAGCATCCACTACGGACTACGAGAAATAGATTTACCAGTGAGTAAAATCTTATTTTCTCTGACGTCCTAAGTGGATGCTGGGACTCCGTAAGGACCATGGGGATTATACCAAAGCTCCCAAACGGGCGGGAGAGTGCGGATGACTCTGCAGCACCGAATGAGCAAACTCTAGGTCCTCCTCAGCCAGGGTATCAAACTTGTAGACTCTTGCAAGAGTGTATTAACCCGACCAAGTAACAGCTCGGCAAATTTGTAAAGCCGAGACCCCTCGGGCAGCCGCCCAAGAAGAGCCCACTTTCCTCGTGGAATGGGCTTTCACAGATTTAGGGTGCAGCATTCCAGCCGCAGAATGTGCAAGTTGAATCGTGCTACAGATCCAGCGAGCAATAGTCTGCTTAGAAGCAGGAGCAACCAGCTTGTTGGGTGCATACAGGATAAATAGCGAGTCAGTTTTCCTGACTCCAGCCGTCCAGGAAACATATACTTTTCAGGGCCCTGACTACGTCCAGAAAACTTGGAATCCTCCAAGTCCCAAGTAGCCGCAGGCACCACAATAGGTTGGTTCACATGAAAAACTGATACCACCTTAGGAAGGAATTGGGAACGAGTCCTTAATTCCGCCTTATCCATATAGAATACAGATAAGGGCATTTGTATGACAAAGCCGCCAATTCTGATACACGCCTGGCCGACGCCACGGCCCACAGCATGACCACTTTCCACGTGAGGTATTGTAGCTCCACGGATTTAAGTGGCTCAACTCAATGCGACTTCAGGAAATCCAACACTACGTTGAGATCCCACGGTGCCACTGGAGGCACAAACGGGGGCTGACTATGCAGCACTCCCTTAACAAAAGTCTGAACTTCAGGCAGTGAAGCCAGTTCTATTTTGGAAGAAAATCGATAGAGCCGAAATCTGGACCTTAATGGAACCCAATTTTAGGCCCATAGTCACCTCTGACTTGTAGGAAGTGCAGAAAACGACCTAGCTGAAATTCCTCCTTTTGGGCCTTACTGGCCTCACAGCACGCAACATATTACCGCCATATGCGGTGATAATGGTTTGCGTTCACTTCTTTCCTAGCTTTAAATAGCGTAGGCATAACTTCCTCCGGAATGCCCTTTTCCTTCAGGATCCGGCGTTCAACCGCCATGTCGTCAAACGCAGCCGCGGTACGTCTTGGAACAGACAGGCCCCCTGCTGCAGCAGGTCCTGTCTGAGCGGCAGAGGCCATGGGTCCTCTGAGATAATTTCTTGGAGTTCTGGGTACCAAGCTCTTCTTGGCCACCCGGACCAATGAGTATAGTTCTTACTCCTCTCCTTCTTATTATTCTCATTACCCTGGGTATGAGAGGCAGAGAAGGGAACACATACACCGACTGGTACACCCACGGTGTTACCAGAGCGTCTACAGCTATCGCCTGAAGGTCCCTTGACCTGGCGCAATATCTTTGTATCTTTTTGTTGATGCGGGACGCCATCCTGTCCACCTGTGGCCTTTCCCCACGTTGTACAATCATTTGGAAGACTTCTGGATGAAGTCCCCACTCTCTCGGGTGGAGGTCGTGTCTGCTGAGAAAGTTCTCAGTTGTCCACTCCGGGAATGAACACTGCTGACAGTGCTAACACATGATTTTCCGCCCATCGGAGAATCCTTGTGGCTTCTGCCATCGCCATCCTGCTTCTTGTGCCGCCCTGTCGGTTTACATGAGCGACCACCGTGATGTTGTCTGACTGGATCAGCACCGGCCGGTGTTGAAGCAGGGGTCTAGCCTGACTTAGGGCATTGTAAATGGCCCAAAGTTCCAGAACATTTATGTGTAGGGAAGTCTCCTGACTTTTCCATAGGCCTTGGAGACAGGGTTATCCGCCGATGCATCTGAGAAACAACACCCTGAGTAAACGTATGAACATCAGGTACAGAGGCAATCGTGCGCTAAAACCAACAAGGCAGATATGTGCACCTTTAGGGAGGCCAGACGAAGAATGAAGTCTAAACCTCTTTGTAGAAAAGCCCAAATTCTGGAAGTTTTGAATCTATAAGCGTCATATTTCTTACCAGCACACCAGGTGAAGTAAGAATGCAGTATAGTCTGAACAACCGCCTCAGTAAAACCATTGGCCCTCAGGAGTGATGCTTCAAGAGCCATGCCGTCAAAGCAGGTTCGGGTAGAGACAAGGGCCCTGTACGAGTAGGTCATTAGGTCATTATGCTGAGGAAGTAGGAGGGGACGCTCTGTCGAGAGACCCTTTAGGTCTGAGAGCCAATGCCGTCAGGGCCACGCAGGAGCAACCAGAATCAGCATTCCTCCTTCCTGCTGAACTTCTGCAGTACCCTGGGCAGGAGTGACACCGGAGATAACATGTATGGCAGCTAAAAGTTCCACGGAACTGCCAGTGCGTCCAAAAACGCTGCCCGAGGATCCCTGGTTCATGATCCGAAGAGTGGAACCTTGTGGTTGTGTCAAGACACCATGAGGTCTACATCCGGTAGACACCACCTGTCCACCAGGAGTTGAAAGACTTCGAGATGAAGGATCCATTCTCCGGAGTGAACGTCCTGGCGACTGAGAAAGTCCGCATCCCAGTTCAGGACATCCGGAATAAACACTGCCAGCTGGCACATGGCGTTACGCCCAACAAAATATTTTTGACACTTCCAACAGTGCCGCATAGCAATGATGTATGGTTTATGTATGCAACCGTTGTGGCATTGTCTGACTGTACCTGAACAGTCCTGTTCCGTACCAGAGGCAGGGGGTGAGAGACAGTGCATTGAACACTGCCCTCAGCTCTAGACTGTTGATCAGGAGGAGTGATTCCTCCTTAGTCCAACGACCCTGAAACGAGTGTTGCTCTAACACCACTCCCCATCCCCGCAGACTGTCAGTAGGACCCAGTTGGGGATCCAGAGTGGACAGCCCCTGCACAATTGCTGGTCCTGGAGCCACCAGGACAGCGAGAGACGAACCTCCGAAGTCAACGAGACCATCTGGTATCTGATCTGATGAGGTAGGCCGCCCCACTTTAACAGGATCAACCTTGCAGAGGACGAGCATGGAATTGAGCATAATCTACCAGGTCGAAGGACGACACCATCAGGCCAAGTATTTGCATCGCTAAGTGTATCAACACTCTGGGGCGATGTAGGAATCCTGTCCTGAAGTTTCAGGACTTTGTCTGGAGACAGGAATAGTCTCTGTGTGTATCCAAGAGAGCCCCTAGGTGCACCATGCTCTGAGCTGGGACCAGCAAAGACTTTTTCTGATTTATTAGCCACCCGTGGGCTTGCAGAAAAGTCACCATCAGTTGTAGATGACTGAGGGAACTCGGCAGAATCCGCAGGTCGTCCAAGTACGAGAGGATTCAGATTCCCTAGCGACGTCATCACCGCCACGACCTTGGTGAAGATTCGAGGAGCCGTAGCCTGTCCAAATGGCACAGCCTGGAATTGGTAGTGAAGGTTACCAATAACAAACCAAAAGGAACTGCTGATGCGACATGGCAATAGTAATACGCAGATATGCATCCTGTATATCCAGGGATACCATATAGTCTCCGGATTCCATTGCCAGCACAATTGAGCACAGCGTTTCCATACGAAACTTGGACACTCTAACAAACTTGTTCAGAGATTTGAGGGTGAGTATAGCCCAGCACGACTCATTGGGTTTCGGGACTAGAAACAGGGTCAAGTAATATGCCCCTTTGGGACTGAGGAACCAGCACAACCACTCCCATGCTCAGGAGAGAACCTACAACCGGTTGTAGAGCCTGCGCTTTCAACGGATCTGATGGGAGAGCTGTAGTGCAGAACTGGTAAGGGGTACGTCTCCTGAAGGAAACAGCGTACCCGTGAAAGACGAGTTCCAGCATCCATACGTCTGAAGTAGTCCTGAGCCAGACATGGGTGAACTGTAGAAGTTGGCCTCCCACCCTGGGGTACCCCAGGGGGGAAGCCCATCCCATCATGTAGCAGGCTTGTCATAATTTGCAGCAGGACCACGGGCTGCCCAAGACTGCTTCGCCTTGAGCTTGGAGGTTTTGGGAGCACGACGAGATGGTTTAGGGTATGTCTGACCTTTCACTTTTCACCTTGAGGCCGAAAGGAACAATAAATGGTGCTTTTTGCCTTCAGTATAGAACAGGTCTGGCCAACCTGTGGCTCTCCAGCTGTTGTGAAACTACAAGTCCCAGCATGCTTTGCCACAGTTTTTGCTATTAGGGAATGCTAAAAATAAGAATTTACTTACCGATAATTCTATTTCTCGTAGTCCGTAGTGGATGCTGGGAACTCCGTAAGGACCATGGGGAATAGCGGCTCCGCAGGAGACTGGGCACAAAAGTAAAGCTTTAGGACTACCTGGTGTGCACTGGCTCCTCCCCCTATGACCCTCCTCCAAGCCTCAGTTAGGATACTGTGCCCGGACGAGCGTACACAATAAGGAAGGATTTTGAATCCCGGGTAAGACTCATACCAGCCACACCAATCACACCGTACAACCTGTGATCTGAACCCAGTTAACAGCATGATAACAGAGGAGCCTCTGAAAAGATAGCTCACAACAATAATAACCCGATTTTTGTAACAATAACTATGTACAAGTATTGCAGACAATCCGCACTTGGGATGGGCGCCCAGCATCCACTACGGACTACGAGAAATAGAATTATTGGTAAGTAAATTCTTATTTTCTCTGACGTCCTAGTGGATGCTGGGAACTCCGTAAGGACCATGGGGATTATACCAAAGCTCCCAAACGGGCGGGAGAGTGCGGATGACTCTGCAGCACCGAATGAGAGAACTCCAGGTCCTCCTCAGCCAGGGTATCAAATTTGTAGAATTTAGCAAACGTGTTTGCCCCTGACCAAGTAGCTGCTCGGCAAAGTTGTAAAGCCGAGACCTCTCGGGCAGCCGCCCAAGATGAGCCCACCTTCCTTGTGGAATGGGCTTTTACAGATTTTGGCTGTGGCAGGCCTGCCACAGAATGTGCAAGCTGAATTGTACTACAAATCCAACGAGCAATAGTCTGCTTAGAAGCAGGAGCACCCAGCTTGTTGGGTGCATACAGGATAAACAGCGAGTCAGATTTTCTGACTCCAGCCGTCCTGGAAACATATATTTTCAGGGCCCTGACTACGTCCAGCAACTTGGAGTCCTCCAAGTCCCTAGTAGCCGCAGGTACCACAATAGGCTGGTTCAAGTGAAACGCTGAAACCACCTTAGGGAGAAATTGAGGACGAGTCCTCAATTCTGCCCTGTCCGTATGAAAAATTAGGTAAGGGCTTTTATAGGATAAAGCCGCCAATTCTGAGACACGCCTGGCTGAAGCCAGGGCCAACAGCATTACCACTTTCCATGTGAGATAATTTAAGTCCACAGTGGTGAGTGGTTCAAACCAATGTGATTTTAGGAACCCCAAAACTACATTGAGATCCCAAGGTGCCACTGGAGGCACAAAAGGAGGCTGTATATGCAGTACCCCCTTGACAAACGTCTGAACTTCAGGAACTGAAGCCAGTTCTTTCTGGAAGAAAATCGACAGGGCCGAAATTTGAACCTTAATGGACCCTAATTTTAGGCCCATAGACAGTCCTGTTTGCAGGAAATGCAGGAAACGACCCAGTTGAAATTCCTCTGTAGGGGCCTTCCTGGCCTCGCACCACGCAACATATTTACGCCAAATACGGTGATAATGCTGTATGGTTACATCCTTCCTGGCTTTGATCAGGGTAGGGATGACTTCATCCGGAATGCCTTTTTCCTTCAGGATCCGGCGTTCAACCGCCATGCCGTCAAACGCAGCCGCGGTAAGTCTTGGAACAGACAGGGTCCCTGCTGGAGCAGGTCCTTTCTTAGAGGTAGAGGCCACGGGTCCTCTGTGAGCATCTCTTGAAGTTCCGGGTACCAAGTCCTTCTTGGCCAATCCGGAGCCACGAGTATAGTCCTTACTCCTCTCCTTCTTATGATTCTCAGTACCTTTGGTATGAGAGGCAGAGGAGGGAACACATACACTGACTGGTACACCTACGGTGTTACCAGAGCGTCCACAGCTATTGCCTGAGGGTCCCTTGACCTGGCGCAATACCGGCCTAGTTTTTTGTTGAGGCGGGACGCCATCATGTCCACCTTTGGTTTTTCCCAACGGTTCACAATCATGTGGAAGACTTCTGGGTGAAGTCCCCACTCTCCCGGGTGGAGGTCGTGTCTGCTGAGGAAGTCTGCTTCCTAGTTGTCCACTCCCGGAATGAACACTGCTGACAGTGCTATCACATGATTTTCCGCCCAGCGAAGAATCCTTGCAACTTTTGCCATTGCCCTCCTGCTTCTTGTGCCGCCCTGTCTGTTTACGTGGGTGACTGCCGTGATGTTGTCTGACTGGATCAGCACCGGCTGACCCTGAAGCAGAGGTCTTGCTAGGCTTAGAGCATTGTGGAAGATGAGCACTCTGCAACCACCACAGGAGAGACACCCTTGTCTTTGGTGACAAGATTATCCGCTGATGCATCTGAAGATGCGACCCGGACCATTTGTCTAGCAGATCCCACTGGAAGGTTCTTGCGTGGAATCTGCCGAATGGGATTGCTTCGTAAGAAGCCACCATCTTTCCCAGGACCCTTGTGCATTGATGCACTGAGACTTGGCCTGGTTTTAGGAGATTTCTGACTAGTTCGGATAACTCCCTGGCTTTCTCCTCCGGGAGAAACACCTTTTTCTGGACTGTGTCCAGGATCATCCCTAGGAATAGAAGGCGTGTCGTCGGGATCAGCTGCGATTTTGGAATATTGAGAATCCAACCGTGCTGGCGCAGCACTATCTGAGATAGTGCTACTCCGACTTCCAACTGTTCCCTGGATCTTGCCCTTATCAGGAGATCGTCCAAGTAAGGGATAACTAAAACTCCCTTCCTTCGAAGGAGTATCATCATTTCGGCCATTACCTTGGTAAAGACCAGGGGTGCCGTGGACAATCCAAACGGCAGCGTCTGAAACTGATAGTGACAGTTCTGTACCACAAACCTGAGGTACCCTTGGTGAGAAGGGTAAATTGGGACATGTAGGTAAGCATCTTTGATGTCCAGAGACACCATATAGTCCCCTTCTTCCAGGTTTGCAATCACTGCTCTGAGTGACTCCATCTTGAATTTGAACCTTTGTATGTAAGTGTTTAAGGATTTTAGGTTTAAAATTGGTCTCACCGAGCCGTCCGGCTTCGGTACCACAAATAGTGTGGAATAGTACCCCTTTCCCTGTTGTAGGAGGGGTACCTTGATTATCACCTGCTGGGAATATAGCTTGTGAATGGCTTCCAATACTGCCTCCCTGTCTGAGGGAGACGTCGGTAAAGCAGACTTTAGAAAACGGCGAGGGGGAGACGTCTCGAATTCCAATTTGTACCCCTGAGATACCACCTGAAGGATCCAGGGGTCCACTTGCGAGTGGGCCCACTGCGCACTGAACTTCTTGAGACGGGCCCCCACCGTGCCTGAGTCCGCTTGTAAAGCCCCAGCGTCATGCTGAGGACTTTGCGGAGGCAGGAGAGGGCTTTTGTTCCTGGGAACTGGCTGTTTGTTGCAGCCTTTTTCCTCTCCCTCTGCCACGGGGCAGAAATGAGGCGCCTTTTGCCCGCTTGCCCTTATGGGGCCGAAAGGACTGCGCCTGATAATACGGCGTCTTCTTAGGTTGAGAAGCTACCTGGGGTAAAAATGTGGATTTTCCAGCAGTTGCCGTGGCTACCAGGTCTGATAGACCTACCCCAAATAACTCCTCCCCCTTATAAGGCAATACTTCCATGATGCCTTTTAGAATCCGCATCACCTGACCACTGCCGCGTCCATAAACCTCTTCTTGCAGAAATGGACAGCGCGCTAACTCTTGATGCCAGTCGGCAAATATCCCTCTGTGCATCACGCATATATAGAAATGCATCCTTCAAATGCTCTATAGTCAGTAATATACTGTCCCTATCTAGGGTATCAATATTTTCAGTCAGGGAATCCGACCACGCCAGGCCCGCACTGCACATCCAGGCTGAGGCGATTGCTGGTCGCAGTATAACACCCGTGTGAGTGTATATACATTTTAGGATATTCTCCAGCTTTCTATCGGCAGGTTCCTTTAGGGCGGCCGTATCAGGAGAGGGTAGTGCTACCTGTTTAGACAAGCGTGTGAGCGCTTTATCCACCCTAGGGTGTGTTTCCCAACGTGCCTTATCCTCTGGCGGGAAAGGGTACGATGCCAATAACCTTTTAGGAATTATCAGTTTTTTATCGGGGGAAACCCACGCCTCATCACATACTTCAATTAATTCCTCGGATACAGGAAAAACTACAGGCAGTTTTTTCTCACCAAACATAATACCCTTTTTAGTGGTACTTGTATTATCAGAGATATGCAATACATTTTTCATTGCTTCAATCATGTAACGTGTGGCCCTAGTGGAAGTCACGTTTGTCTCCTCATCATCGACACTGGAGTCAGTATCCGTGTCTGTGTCTGCCATTTGAGGTAACGAGCGTTTTAAAGCCCCTGATGGCGTTTGAGACCCCTGGACAGGCACAAGCTGAGTAGCCGGCTGTCTCATGTCGTCAACTGTCTGTCGTAAAGAGCTGACACTGTCACGCAATTCCTTCCATAAGCTCATCCACTCAGGTGTCGACTCCCTAGGGGGTGACAACTCTATAATAGGCAATTGCTCCGCCTCCATCTCATTTTCCTCCTCAAACATGTCGACACAATCGTACCGACACACCGCACACACACAGGGAATGCTCTGATAGAGGACAGGACCCCACTAGCCCTTTGGGGAGACAGAGGGAGAGCATGCCAGCACACACCAGAGCGCTATATAAGACAGGAATACCACTATAAAATGTGCTTTTCCCTTTATAGCTGCTGTTAGTATTAAAAACTGCGCCAAATTAGTGCCCCCCTCTCTTTTTTACCCTTTTCTGTAGTGCAGGACTGCAGGGGAGAGTCAGGGAGACGTCCTTCCAGCGGAGCTGTGATGGAAAATGGCGCCCGTGTGCTGAGGAGATAGGCTCCGCCCCCTTCTCGGCGGCCTTTTCTCCCGCTTTTTGGCGAGTTCTGGCAGGGGTTAAAATACATCCATATAGCCCTGGGGGTTATATGTGGTGTATTTATGCCAGCCAAGGTGTTTACATTGCTGCTCAGGGCGCCCCCCCCTAGCGCCCTGCACCCTCAGTGACCGAAGTGTGAAGTGTGCCTGAGTAACAATGGCACACAGCTGCAGTGCTGTGCGCTACCTTGTTGAAGACTGATATCTTCTGCCGCCGATTTTTCCGGACCTCTTCTTGCTTCTGGCTCTGTAAGGGGGCCGACGGCGCGGCTCTGGGACCGAGCTCCGAGGCTGGGCCTGTGTTCGGTCCCTCTGGAGCTAATGGTGTCCAGTAGCCTAAGAAGCCCAAGCTACCACCACTTGTAGGTTCGCTTCTTCTCCCCTTAGTCCCTCGATGCAGTGAGCCTGTTGCCAGCAGGTCTCACTGAAAATAAAAAAACTAAAACTAAACTTTCACTAAGAAGCTCAGGAGAGCCCCTAGTGTGCACCCTTCTCGGCCGGGCACAAAAATCTAACTGAGGCTTGGAGGAGGGTCATAGGGGGAGGAGCCAGTGCACACCAGGTAGTCCTAAAGCTTTACTTTTGTGCCCAGTCTCCTGCGGAGCCGCTATTCCCCATGGTCCTTACGGAGTTCCCAGCATCCACTAGGACGTCAGAGAAACTGTGGCAAGGCATGCTGGGATGTGTAGTTTCACAACAGCTGGAGAGCCACAGGTTGACCAGGCCTGGTGTAGAAGGATCAGAAGTTGGGATAAAAGCTGTCTTTGCAGCTGCCAGCACAGATAATTTTATTTAGGTCTCCCCCAAACAAAATGTCCCCTGTGAAGTGGAGGACCTCCAAAGTCTACTTGGAGTCCAAGCCCACTTTCCACGACCTGAACCACAGTATGCGGTGTGCCAGGACAGATGTAGCCGACGCCTTGGCTGCCCCAATACTCCCGCCTCAGAGGACGCCTCTTGAATGTAATAAGAAGCCGTGGTAACATGAGACAGGTATTGTCTGGCATTGTCAGAAATAACATTGGGCAGCTCATCATCCAACGCCTGAACCCACGCCTCAATAACTTTTGCAGCCAAAGAGGCAGCTATAGTGGGTCTATGAATAGCCCCTGTAAGGGAATATACAGATTTCAGGCACCTTTCAACACACTTACCTGTCGGCTCTCTCAGTGAGGTAACAGTGATGACAGGCAGAGTGGATGAGACCACTAGGCAAGGTGACAGGAAAATCCACCGGCGGTGGAGTCTCCCATTTGTTACACAACTCTGCAGGGAGAGAGTAGCGAGCGAAGACCCATTTGGGAATAGGAAATATCTTCAATGGATTAGACAAAGGTTCCAGTCTGATGTCCACCTAATGAACAGAATGAGGTAAAATAGTTTTAACCACTTTCTGCTGTTTAAAAACTGATTCGTTTTCTTTGCCACAGTAGTGGAAGATTATGCTTAAGAGCAACCACCAGGGCAGGGAAATCAATCAATAAGGGAGATTCCTAGGTACTAACACAGACCTCTGCTGCAGTTATATGCGTTTTGAACCACAGAGAAGCACTACTACAGTTACCCACATTGTTCTTAAAATATTATGGGCTCTATCCAATGATAATTCTATTGATATCCCATATGGTGAATTATTTTCTGACACCATCTTAACATTTTATATGCCTACTGAAGACTTGCTATGATGAATACCTGTACTGCAATATTTTGATTGTAAAACCCATGATGAAGTCCGTTGGATGAAACGCGCTGGGTTAATAGACAGCGATCTTGTCATTTGGTCAAAAAGTTGTTTAACTCGAATGGAATAATGTCAATCTAACTATTACATGTATAAAGTAACGTTCATTGTCATAGACAACTTCAAACAGTTCAAATTCACTGTATTTTTATAAAATAAAAATAGCTTTTTAATGATGACTGATTAATGTGAAGTTAAGTCAGTAACATACCAAGAAAATGTACTTAACTTAGCTCCCTTGGGAAGATCCTTTCATCTCTCTATCTATATCTATATATATATATATATATATATAGAGAGAGAGAGAGAGAGAGAGAGAGAGAGAAAGAGAGAGAGAGAGAGAGAGAGAGAGAGATTTATGGTAAACTTACTGTACCATGGTTAAATCTTTTTCTACGAGGTACACTGGATTCCACAGGGAATACATCGGGGTGTAGAGTTGGATCTTGATGAGGCAACAAAAAAGGCTAAAGCTTTGACTGTTCCCAGGATGCACTGCACCGCCTCCTCTATAACCCCGCATCCAGGCACTGGAGCGCAGATTCGTTAACCAGTCCAATGCAATAGCAGGTAAAAGAGACGGCAGATGTTAGTCACATAGAACCACATTCTCACAACAGGAGAAGGGACCAGCGGCTAATGCCATACAAACGCAAAGAAGCTAAGTGCGTCAGGGTGGGCGCCCTGTGGAATCCAGTATACCTCGCAGAAAGAGATTTAACCATGGTAAGTCTACCATAAATCTCCTTTTCTGCAGTGGGGTACACTGGGATTCCACAAGGAATACATCGGGGATGTCCTAAAGCAGTTCCTCACGGGAGGGGACGCACAGTAGCGGGCACAAGTACCCGGTGTCCAAAGTAAGCATCCTGGGAGGCAGAAGTATCAAAGGCATTGAACCTAATGAATGTGTTGTGTTCACTGAGGACCACGTAGCTGCCTTGCACAATTGTTCAGCGGACGCGCCACGGCGGGCTGCCCAAGAAGGTCCAACAGACCAAGTAGAATGAGCTTTAATAGCAGCAGGAGCTGGGAGTCCAGCCTGCACATAAGCTTATGCAATCACCATTCTAATCCATCTGGTCAATGTTTGCTTATTGGCAGGCCAGTCACATTTGTGAAAACCAAAAAGAACAAAAAGGGTATCTGACCTCCGAATAGAGGCAGTCCTCTCCACGTAGATATGGAGAGCCCGTAACATATTCAAAGACCGTACTTTGGAAGACAAACCAGAAGAGATAAAAGCCGGAACTACAATCTCTTGGTTAAGATGGAAAGAAGATAACCGGGGCAAATTCGAAGAACTGCCCAGTTGCTGTGAAAATTCAAAAAGTGTGGAGGACAGGACAAAGCGCCTAAGTCCGACAGCCTCCTAGCAGAGGCAATAGCCAGCAGAAACGCGACCTTAAGCGTAAGGCATTTAAGGTCCACAGACTCAAGAGGTTCAAATGGAGACACTGGTAGGGCATTTAAGACAACCGACAGATCCCATGGAGCCACTGGAGGGCATAGGGAGGCTGAATCCGTAAAACAACCTAAATTAAAATATGAACATCAGGAATAGATGCAATTTTTCTCTGAAACCACACCGACAAGGCAGATATGTGAACCTTGAGGGAAGCAAGACGAAGGCCTAAATCTAGGCCTTGTAGCAGAAAAGCCAAAAGCCTGGAAGTTCTGAATGAATAGGCATCATAATTCTTAGCAGCATACCATGTGAAGTAAGAGATCCAGACCCTGTAATAAATCCGTGCAGAAGCCGGTTTACGGGCCTTACACATAGTTTGAATAACTTCCTCGGAAAATATACTTCGGCCCTCAGGAGTAAAGCATCAAGAGCCACGCCGTCAAAGCCAGTCTGGCCAGGCACTGATAGACACAAGGGCCCTGAACGAGGAGGTCTGGGCATTGAGGAAGTAGAAGAGGACGCTCGATCGATAGACCCTGCAGGTCTGAGAACCAATGCCGTCTGGGCCACGCTGGAGCGACTAGAAGTAGTATTCCTCTTTCTTGCTTGAACTTCCGAAGTACCCTGGGCAGGAGTGACACTGGAGGGAACACATATGGCAGCCAAACGTTACATGGAATTGACAGTGCGTCCACGAACGCTACTTGAGGATCCCTTGTACTTGATCCGAAGACTGGAACCTTGAGATTGTGTCGAGACGCCATCAGGCATACATCTGGTAGGCCCACCTTGTCCACTAGGAGTTGAAAGACTTCTGGATGTAGACTCCACTCTCCGGCGTGAACGTCCTGACGACTGAGGAAAATCTGCTTCCCAGTTGAGGACTCCCAGAATGAACACTGCCGATATCCACCCAACGGAGGATTTTTGATACTTCCAACATTGCCATGCGGCTTCGAGTGCCACCTTGATGATTTATGTATGCCACCGTGGTGGCGTTGTCTGATTGCACTTGAACGGGCCTGTTCTGTACCAGAGGCAGGACAAGCGTCAACGCATTGAACACTGCCCGCAATTCCAGAATGTTTATCGGGAAGAGAGATTCCTCCCTGGTCCATGACTCTGCAGAGAGTGTTGCTCAAACACCGCGTCCCAACCCCACAGACTGGCGTCCGTTGTTAGGAGGACCCAGTTGGAGATCCAGAAGGGACGGCCCCTGCTCAACTGTTGGTCCTGTAGCCACCAGCTCAGTGACAGACGAACCTCCGGAGTCAAGGAGATCATTTGAGACCTGATCAGATGAGGCAGGCCGTACCACTTGGAAAGGATTAACCTCTGCAGAGGGCGGGAATGAAATTGAGCGTACACTATCATGTCGAAAGCAGACACCATGGGGCCTAGTACCTGCATCACAGAGTGTATCGACACTCTTGGGCGAGAGAGGAAGTATCTGATCCTGTCCTGAAACTTCAGGACTTTCTCTGGAGACAGGAACAATCTCTGCCTGTGTGTCCAGCAGTTCCCCCAGGTGCACCATGCTCCGAGCAGGGACCAGCGAGGACTTTTTCCACTTGATGAGCCACCCGTGGGCCTGTAGGAATTGGACCGGCAGTTCCAGATGACTGAGGAGAACACCTTGGGAGTTCGCCAGGATCAGCAAGTCGTCCAGATACGGCAGGAACCTGATTCCCTGATGGCAGAGAAGGGCAGTCATCACGGCCATGACCTTGGTGAAGATCCGAGGGGCAATGGCCAGACCAAATGGCAGAGCCTGGAACGAATAATGGAGGTTGCCAATAGAAAACCGCAGATATTGTTGATGTGAGACCGCAACAGGTATATGCTGGAAGGATCCATTTGGCTTCGGAACTAGAAACAGGGTCGAATAGTATCCTCTGTCTCTCTGAGACAGAGGTACCGGCACTACCACTCCTGTGTCCAGGAGGGATTGCACAACCAAGTGTAGAGCTTGCGCTTTCAACGGATCCGCAGGGATAACAGTCGAGTAGAACTGGCGATTGGGGCGTCTCTCGAAGGAGATTGCGTACCCGTGAGAGACAACTTCCCGCACCCAGGCGTTCAAAGTGGTCTTTAATCAGACCTGGGCGAACTGCAGAAGTCGGCCTCCCATCTTGGGGTCCCCCAGGGGGAGGCCCGCCCTGTCATGCAGCAGGCTCGTCTTGTTTGGAAGCAGGCTGACAGGTGGCCCAGAATGGTTTAGGTTTGGACTTAGTGGATTTGGAAGTACGAGCCTGTCTGGGGTACACCTGACCCTTTGTCTTCTCTGGAGGTCGAAAGGAACGAAAAGTGGTACTCTTTGCCTTTGGTACAGAAGGAATAGTACTTGGGAGAAACAGTCTTAGCAGTTGCCAAGTCAGTCACAATCTTATTCAGATCCTCCTCAAAAAGGATGTCTCCCTTAAAAGGGAGCACCTCTCTGCACGTTATATCTGCCCCCCCCCCCCCCCCCTGCAGTGCACATGGTTTTGCCCATCTGCAAACAAATTTACGTGGATGAAATGCTACGATCAGGTCTGAATTAGGCCCAATATATCCTGCAAAGTACACCTTTTCTCAACTAACCCTGTCTATAAGACATGTAGGATACTCAAGTGAATGTAAAGGCTCAGCACTGGACACAGGCAGCTTTACATGGGAGACCTTGCCCTGCAATCCTGGAGACCTGTTGCTGCTATACTGTTAAGATAGGGCCCAGAGTCTCTGTGAGGGAGAGTGTGAGGCAGCTCCAGGGTGGGAAATCTGCAAGGAGATTGAGCCCTGGGCCGGGGGAGGGGCTGGTCAAGCGCCGCCACCCCTATGCTGGTCTTTCACGCCAGGTACTATGGAGCCCCATTAGGTTGGTGTTAATACACCTGACCAGCGCTCCTGTGCCTTGGTTGTCTAGTGGGGTCCCTGCCTAGTGACAGTGTCTACGCCAGCGCCGCAGTCCATCTCCCAGACTGCGGTTAAAGATCCTCTTACCTCCGCCCCATAGCAGCCACGTTATCCCGGAGAGCAGTCCGCGACCGTGCCTAAGTCGGGACGTCTCCGCTGCAATTACCCGGGAACCAGGCCAACGGGAGTGTGCGGTGCCGCTTGGGAGGTGATGGAGCTGCAAAACTGAATGTCACAATGACCTACAGTGCTACCAGCTCAAAAGCAAAGACTCTTTCTTCAAATTGAAAAGCTTTCAGGGCTGCTCAGCGCAGCCCACCTGTTCAGTGAGATGCTGCTGCAGGCACAAACTCAAAATTGAGGAGGCGGGGCTATAGAGAAGGCCCCTATGAATCCTGGGACAGCTAAAGCTTTACCTGTTGGTGCCTCTGGATCCAGATCCACTCTACACCCACGATGTGTCCCTGTGGAAACCTGTGTACCCTCTGCAGAAATTAACATTTTTTTTCCTATGTGTAGTTTGACCACACAAATCGGCCAGTGGTACTGTAAATTAGACATTAGTTCTGTCACTCACTTCTGAAAACTAATTGGGAGGATTGTCTTGTTTGCGAGTAGCCTATTTCAGGAAAAAATGCAAGAAACGTTTCAAAATATTGTTTTGGGGAAGCAAACAAAAGAGTGAAGTTAGCTGACAACAAAAACTGTGTTGTGGTTAGCTAATACTCTCTGATAAGAGCACTGTCTAATGCTTAATAAATTTACACTAGTCACTATGCTGAGATACTGGCTCAGACTATAAACAGATACCATCCACATATTTGAAAGAGTAAAGCTTTGTGCGCAAGAGCATTAGTTACTTCAGTCTACCTTCCATTACAGTGAAGGGTATCGCACGCGCACTTATGACCGGTACGCATGCGCAGACCCTATGGACGCAGCTGCTGCATGTGGACACATCGGCTGCGTCCATTTCTGAATAAGGCCCATGGTCTATTAAAGGGTTTCTGACACAAACATATAGCAGAGACCCTCTGCAGTACTATGCACATACAGCATATTAGCAATAAGACTCATTGACTATGTGAACTGGAAGGAAAGGGTGTAATCAACTGAGAATTTGTACCAGAGATGGAAACAACATTGATGTCAAATAGAACATTCCCTAAAGATAATCTACGTATCTGTTCCTGGATAAACATGTGATTTACACAAACAGTATCATGACCCATGCAGACACTGTACAAGTATCACAGGGAACATTTTGTAAAGACATTAGCTGTTTCAGCAACTGGTTTAATCAGAAATCAGAACGGAGTAAGTCTCAAGGTCAACAATACAAACAACAAAAAATGCGTTAATACACTGACTTATCAGACAGGAAATATGCTATATCCACAGGCAAGGAATATTACAGTAGTTGATAAATAAACTGACAAATGCATCTCTACTGTGCAAGTAAACAAAACACTGGAAAATATATTAGCTAGTACCTGAGTATAATGCTCTAAAACCAGGGCGATACCCTGAAAGCTTGCAATAGGTAATGACATATGAATCAGGGTATTTTGGTGTTTAATAGAAAAACACAGAACACAAACTAAAAATCAAAATTTAAATATGTATAAAAGAGTATACTTTCTACATAGATCATGTGCTAGAATGATAAGTTGTTCCAAATAGAGACTATCCCTACATTAGCACACAAATGAATGAATATATAGCTTCATTTAGCTGATTATGTAGATAAATAGTGCTCAATATAAATGAGTTACTAAATGTCCTTTATAGACAATTTGCAACAATTGTTGCAATGTGCTCTTACACTGAATCCACACGGGATGTAAACTAATTTGTATGCCGGCATCCCGGCTACAATAGAAAACAGTTCAACGTAGTGCTGATAGCAAATGCTGTATAATTACTACTGCATTTGCTATCAGCACTACACTACAGAGGTCATATTAAATAAAATAAGAATTTACTTACCGATAATTCTATTTCTCGGAGTCCGTAGTGGATGCTGGGGTTCCTGAAAGGACCATGGGGAATAGCGGCTCCGCAGGAGACAGGGCACAAAAAGTAAAGCTTTAGGATCAGGTGGTGTGCACTGGCTCCTCCCCCTATGACCCTCCTCCAAGCCAGTTAGGTACTGTGCCCGGACGAGCGTACACAATAAGGGAGGAATTTTGAATCCCGGGTAAGACTCATACCAGCCACACCAATCACACCGTACAACTTGTGATCTAAACCCAGTTAACAGTATGATAACAGCGGAGCCTCTGAAAAGATGGCTCACAACAATAATAACCCGATTTTTGTAACTATGTACAAGTATTGCAGATAATCCGCACTTGGGATGGGCGCCCAGCATCCACTACGGACTCCGAGAAATAGAATTATCGGTAAGTAAATTCTTATTTTCTCTATCGTCCTAGTGGATGCTGGGGTTCCTGAAAGGACCATGGGGATTATACCAAAGCTCCCAAACGGGCGGGAGAGTGCGGATGACTCTGCAGCACCGAATGAGAGAACTCCAGGTCCTCTTTTGCCAGGATATCAAATTTGTAGAATTTTACAAACGTGTTCTCCCCTGACCACGTAGCTGCTCGGCAGAGTTGTAATGCCGAGACCTCTCGGGCAGCCGCCCAAGATGAGCCCACCTTCCTTGTGGAATGGGCCTTAACCGATTTAGACTGTGGCAGGCCTGCCTCAGAATGTGCAAGTTGAATTGTGTTACAAATCCAACGAGCAATCGACTGCTTAGAAGCAGGCGCACCCAACTTGTTGGGTGCATACAGTATAAACAGCGAGTCAGATTTTCTGACTCCAGCTGTCCTTGAACATATTTTCAGGGCCCTGACAACTTCTAGCAACTTGGAGTCCTCCAAGTCCCTAGTAGGTGCAAGGCACCACAATAAGCTGGTTCAGGTGAAACACTGACACCACCTTAGGGAGAGAACTGGGGACGAGTCCGCAGCTCTGCCCTGTCCGAATGGACAAACAGATATGGGCTTTTTTGAGAAAAAACCACCAATTTGACACTCGCCTGGTCCAGGCCAGGGCCAAGAGCATGGTCACTTTTTATGTGAGATGCTTCAAATCCACATATTTGACTGGTTTTAAACCAATGTGATTTGAGGAATCCCAGAACTACGTTGAGATCCCACAGTGCCACTGGAGGCACAAAAAAGGGGTTTGTATATGCAATACTCCCTTGACAAACTTCTGGACTTCAGGAACTGAAGCCAATTCTTTCTGGAAGAAAATTTACAGGGCCGAATTTGAACCTTAATGGACCCCAATTTGAGGCCCATAGACACTCCTGTTTGCAGGAAATGCAGGAAACGACCGAGTTGAAATTTCTTTGTGGGGCCTTCCTGGCCTCACACCACGCAACATATTTTCGCCACACGTGGTGATAATGTTGTGCGGTCACCTCCTTTCTGGCTTTGACCAGGGTAGGAATGACCTCTTCCGGAATGCCTTTTTTTCCCTTAGGATACGGCTTTCCATCGCCATGCCGACAAACGCAGCTGCGGTAAGTCTTGGAACAGACATGGTACTTGCTGAAGCAAGTCCCTTCTTAGCGGCAGAGGCCATAAGACCTCTGTAAGCATCTCTTGAAGTTCCGGGTACCAAGTCCTTCTTGGCCAATCCGGAGCCATGAGTATAGTTCTTACTCCTCTACGTCTTATAATTCTCAGCACCTTAGGTATGAGAAGCAGAGGAGGGAACACATACACCGACTGGTACACCCACGGTGTTACCAGAACGTCCACATCTATTGCCTGAGGGTCTCTTGACCTGGCGCAATACCTGTCCCGTTTTTTTTTTTTTTTTTTGGACGGGACGCCATCATGTCCACCTTTGGTATTTCCCAACGGTTTACAATCATGTGGAAAAAACTTCTCAATGAAGTTTCCACTCTCCCGGGTGGAGGTCGTGCTGAGGAAGTCTGCTTCCCAGTTTCCATTCCCGGGATGAAAAACTGCTGACAGTGTTATCACATTATTTTCCGCCCAGCGAAAAGTCCTTGCAGTTTCTGCCATTGCCCTCCTGCTTCTTGTGTCGCCCTGTCTGTTTACGTGGGCGACTGCCGTGATGTTTTTTTCCCACTGGATCAATACCGGCTGACCTTGAAGCAGAGGTCTTGCTAAGCTTAGAGCATTATAAATTTACCCTTAGCTCCAGTATATTTATGTGGAGAAAAGTCTCCATACTTGATCACACTCCCTGGAAATTTTTCCCTTGTGTGACTGCTCCCCAGCCTCTCAGGCTGGGCTCCGTGGTTACCAGCATCCAATCCTGAATGCCGAATCTGCGGCCCTCTAGAAGATGAGCACTCTATAACCACCACAGGAGAGACACCCTTGTCCTTGGATATTGGGTTATCCGCTGATGCATCTGAAGATGCGATCCGGACCATTTGTCCAGCAGATCCCACTGAAAAGTTCTTACGTGAAATCTGCCGAATGGAATTGCTTCGTAGGAAGCCACCATTTTTACCAGGACCCTTGTGCAATGATGCACTGTTTTTAGGAGGTTCCTGACTTGCTCGGATAACTCCCTGGCTTTCTCTTCCGGGAGAAACACCTTTTTCTGGACTGTGTCCAGAATCATCCCTAGGCACAGCAGACGTGTCGTCGGGATCAGCTGCGATTTTGGAATATTTAGAATCCACCCGTGCTGATTGTAGCAGTATCCGAGATAGTGCTACTCCGACCTCCAACTGTTCCCTGGACTATGCCCCTATCAGGAGATCGTCCAAGTAAGGGATAATTAAGACGCCTTTTCTTCGAAGAAGAATCATCAATTCGGCCATTACCTTGGTAAAGACCCCGGGGTGCCGTGGACAATCCAAACGGCAGCGTCTGAAACTGATAGTGACAGTTCTGCACCACGAACCTGAGGTACCCTTAGTGAGAAGGGCAAATTTGGGACATAGAGGTAAGCATCCCTGATGTCCCGGGACACTATATAGTCCCCTTCTTCCTGGTTCGTTATCACTGCTCTGAGTGACTTCATCTTAATTTGAACCTTTGTAAGTGTTCAAAAAAATTTTTTAGAATAAGTCTCACCTAGCCTTCTGGCTTCAGTACCACAATATAGTGTGGAATAATACCCCTTTTCTGTAGTAGGAGGGGTAATTTAATTATCACCTGCTGGGAATACAGCTTGTGAATTTTTTCCCATACTACCTCCTTGTCGGAGGGAGACTTGGTAAAGCAGACTTCAGGAGCCTGCGAAGGGGAAACGTCTCGACATTCCCATCTGTACCCCCGGGATACTACTTGTAGGATCCAGGGGTCCTGTACGGTCTCAGCGCCATGCTGAGAACTTGTCAGACGCGGTGGAACGCTTCTGTTCCTGGGAATGGGCTGCCTGCTGCAGTCTTCTTCCCTTTCCTCTATCCCTGGGCAGATATGATCTTATAGGGACGAGAGGACTGAGGCTGAAAAGACGGTGTCTTTTTCTGCAGAGATGTGACTTAGGGTAAAAAACGGTGGATTTTCCAGCAGTTGCCGTGACCACCAGGTCCGATGGACCGACCCCAAACAAGTCCTCTTCCTTTATACGGCCATACTGTGCCGTTTGGAATCTGCATCACCTGACCACTGTCGTGTCCATAACATCTTCTGGCAGTTATGGACATCGCGTTTATTCATGATGCCAGAGTGCAAATATCCCTCTGTGCATCTCGCATATATAGAAATGCTCTATAGTCAATAAAATACTGTCCCTGTCAAGGGTATCAATATTTTCAGTCAGGGAATCCGACCAAGCCACCCTAGCTCTGCACATCCAGGCTGAGGCGATCGCTGGCCGCAGTATAACACCAGTATGTGTGTATATACTTTTTATTATATTTTCCAGCCTTGTCAGCTGGTCCTTGAGGACGGCCCTATCTATAGACGGTACCGCCACTTGTTTTGATAAGCGTGTGAGCGCCTTATCCACCTTAAGGGGTGTTTCCCAACGCGCCCTAACTTCTGGCGGGAAAGGGTATACCGCCCATAATTTTCTATCGGGGGGAACCCACGCATCATCACACACTTTATTTAATTTATCTGATTCAGGAAAAACTATGGTAGTTTTTTCACATCCCACATAATACCCTCTTTTGTGGTACTTGTAGTATCAGAAATACGTAACACCTCCTTCATTGCCTTTAACGTGTGGCCCTAATAAGGAATACGTTTGTTTATTCACCGTCGACACTGGATTCAGTGTCCCTGTCTGTGTCTGTGTCGACCGACTAAAGTAAACGGGCGTTTTAAAACCCTTGACGGTGTTTTTGAGACGTCTGGACCGTACTAATTGTTTGTCGGCCGTCTCATGTCGTCAACCGACTTTGCAGCGTGTTGACATTATCACGTAATTTCCTAAATAAGCCATCCATTCCGGTGTCGACTCCCTAGAGAGTGACATCACCATTACAGGCAATTGCTGCCTCCTCACCAACATCGTCCTCCTACCTGTCGACACACACGTACCGACACACAGCACACACACAGGGAATGCTCTGATAGAGGACAGGACCCACTAGCCCTTTGGAGAGACAGAGGGAGAGTTTGCCAGCACACACCAAAAACGCTATAATTATATAGGGACAACCTTATATAAGTGTTTTCCCTTATAGCATCTTAATATATATATAAGCATATCGCCAAATTAGTGCCCCCCCTCTCTGTTTTAACCCTGTTTCTGTAGTGCAGTGCAGGGGAGAGCCTGGGAGCCTTCCCTCCAGCCTTTCTGTGAGGGAAAATGGCGCTGTGTGCTGAGGAGATAGGCCCCGCCCCTTTTTCGGCGGCCTCGTCTCCCGCTCTTAACGGATTCTGGCAGGGGTTAAATATCTCCATATAGCCTCCGGAGGCTATATGTGAGGTATTTTTAGCCAAAATAGGTATTCATTTGCCTCCCAGGGCGCCCCCCTCCCAGCGCCCTGCACCCTCAGTGACTGCCGTGTGAAGTGTGCTGAGAGGAAAATGGCGCACAGCTGCAGTGCTGTGCGCTACCTTTAGAAGACTGAGGAGTCTTCTGCCGCCGATTCTGGACCTCTTCTTACTTCAGCATCTGCAAGGGGGCCGGCGGCAAGGCTCCGGTGACCATCCAGGCTGTACCTGTGATCGTCCCTCTGGAGCTGATGTCCAGTAGCCAAGAAGCCAATCCATCCTGCACGCAGGTGAGTTCACTTCTTCTCCCCTAAGTCCCTCGTTGCAGTGATCCTGTTGCCAGCAGGACTCACTGTAAAATAAAAAACCTAAGCTAAACTTTCCTAAGCAGCTCTTTAGGAGAGCCACCTAGATTGCACCCTTCTCGGCCGGGCACAAAAATCTAACTGGCTTGGAGGAGGGTCATAGGGGGAGGAGCCAGTGCACACCACCTGATCCTAAAGCTTTACTTTTTGTGCCCTGTCTCCTGCGGAGCCGCTATTCCCCATGGTCCTTTCAGGAACCCCAGCATCCACTAGGACGATAGAGAAATTTGGGGTACTTAAATTGAGTCAAATGGCTTCTAAAATATGCATTTTTATTTTTACATTTTTAAAAATAAATAAAAGCGGGGGGTTTTCCCAGCAAAATAAAAGTGCTCATTAAATTCGGGGTACATAAAAATGGGTGAAAGTTTATATTTGGGTCATTTTAGCAGACTTACAAAAAAAACTGGAAAAAGACTGACTACTCCCTCCTGTAAGCCTAAAAACATTTGTCCCATTCATAAAGCACCTCAATATACCTGTCTCATACTTTGGACCCAGAATTCCGTCAATTTGCACTTTTTCACCCCAAATTGTCATTACTGGCCAGCAAAAAATAAAATAAAAACGTCAAAGTGCCTACTTAGTCATTAGGGGAGGGAGGGGTGTCACAGTGGGTTCTGAACCAAATCCTAACCTTTTTACCTTAAAATAAATATTTTCCCCAACTTTACACCTGATCAGAGTAGGTGAAGTGTAATTCACAGTAAAATTATTAACAATAAATTATTGTGGCTAATTGAATAGGGGTCTTTCCCAATTTAGCAGTAAAATCGCAGTTTTTCCACGCAAAAAACGAGTTATCGCAGCTAACTGAATACTCCCCTATGTGTAATAAGGGGTGGTCTTCAGTTTGCCGGCGGCCGGGCTCTCGACGACCAGCATACCGGTGCCAGAATCCCGACTGCCAGCAGTTTTTCTCCCTCTTGGGGGTCCACGACCCCCCTGAAGGGAGAACAGATAGCGTGGCAAACATAGCGCACCACCGTGCCCGCAATGTGGCGAGCCCGCAAGGGGCTCATTTTCCCTCGTCCAGCTGTCGGGTATGCCGGCGGCTGGGATTCTGGCGCCGGTATGCTGGCCGCCGGGAGCCCGACCGCCGGCATAACATACTACACCCGTTAATAAGATATCTGCACATATACATAGAAATATACAAATAAAAATACTCCCCTGGTGGGCAAAATTATACCTAATGGTAATTTTCATTTTTAACAAAAGAGTTATAATTAAACATTAAAATACTCATATAGGCAATCAAAACACCATTATTTTTCTTTCGTAGCCTTTTAAAGTATACTTTAGGGTTAAATTTAAACAGAAAAAGGCACATGATAACTCACCTGCCTTAAGTTGATCATGCTAATTGAACCCAATTTTTTTTTTGCACCAAAACAATTAAGTATGAAGTAAAGGAACGTATAATGAACATTGAGTCAGGCAAGATTGATAAAATATTTTTTACTATAATCTTCATATTTTGATTGACAAAGTCAAACTTTCAAAGTTATACGTGGATTAGGCACAGAGATGTGAATTTTTTTCCAGATACACCTCAGATAAAACATTAGGAGCATCAGGAGCGGCATTTCCAAGCAATTTTTCAAAACTTTGACCCCATCTATCTCGAAAACTGTGAGGCCTAAAGGAGAAAAATTTTACATGGGTTAGTAGCTACATGGTAGTAACAAGTGTACAAAGTATCATGAAAATCTGGGTCGGTGGGTGTCATGCCTGGGTAAACTGACATGGAATGACCCTAATGCCATCTATTATTGGCCCCAATCTACTTTCCTGAAGGCAATACAAAGATTCTTGGGTTTCACCAATTATTACAGAAAGTTTTTTCAGGGATTCTCGACTCTAGTTGCTCCAATAACCACTCTAACCATGAAGGGGCCAGATACCACACATTGGCCTTCGAAAGCTGTGTTCGCCTTTCAACAACTAATGCAGGCATTTACAGCAGCACCTATTCTCCGACAGCCTGATTTAGATTTAAAAAAAATATATATTGGAAGCTGTACTATCACAACCTGCCGAAGATGGGTAACTACATCACTGAGAATACTTCTGGAAATGTTCATCAGCAAAAATAAATTATTCTATTGGGGATCAGAAACTTCGCACCATTAAACTTGCTTTAGAAAAATGGAGCGATCTTCTAGAAGGTGCCAAATATCCTATCACAATTCTCACTGATCACAAAAATCTTTATTTAAAAAGTCAGCTCAATGTTTAAATCCTCACTAGGCTCATTGGGCCTTATTCTCTTCAAGGTTCAACTTAAAGATAACCCTTCTACCCAGATCTCAAAACGGCAAGGCAGATGCTTGGTCTCTTTCAGTGACCTCTGAAGAAGAGGGTACTACTCACTTGGAGAAGCATCCCATTCTCCATCCACTCTCTTTTACTCCTACTCAGACTACTCCAGTTTAACCTTCTGGGAAAATCTTTGTTACCCCCGAGCTTCGCAAGAAACTGTTGGCCTGAGTCCATGCTTCTCGTTTCACTGGTTATACCGGCATTCAGAAAACCTATAGATTTCTTCAGCAAATATATTGGTGGACATTCATGAAGTCAAACTTTCAAGATTTTATCGCCTCATGTACCAAGTGTATAAAGCATAAATTATATCGTCAGGTGCCAGTCTGACCACTCCAGCTGTTACCAGTGGTCCTTGGATCCATCTTTTTATGGGCTGACTAACCTGCCTACTTCTGAAAATGTAAACACCATTTGGGTTGTAGATCATATCTCGAAGATGGCACATCCTTCTGGTGTGTCTACCAAATGCTCCTCGTCTAGTTCAACTTTTCATACGCGAGATCTTCCGCTTACATGGCCTTCCTAGTAAAATAGTCTCAGACTGTGGTGTTCAGTTCGTAGTTAAATTCCGGAAAGCTCTGTGTTCTGCACTTCAAGTAAATAAGTATTCTCTACCTATCACCCTCAAACTAATGGCCAGATGGAGAGAATAGATCAAGAACTCAAATCCTTCATCAGATTGTATGTATCCTCCTCTCAAGACAATTGGGTGGAAGTATTACCTTGGACTGAGTTTGCTTATAACTTCCGCTACCATTCTGCCAATGACACCACTTTGTTTTATGCAGTATATGGACAGCACCCTCGAGTACCAGATGTCCAGTCTATGCCTTTTGTAGATGTTCCAGCAACAACTGCAACTCTACAATCATATTCTTTCTAGCTATGGAAAAATATTCATTCCTCATCGAAGAAAAGGTTTGCAGACCAAAGGTTCTGTGTGGTACCAAGCCTTAGACCAGGATATCAAGTCTGGATTTCTACCCAGAATGTAAAATAGTACAATACAATAGATCATGCTGGGTCGGTTTGTAATAATTGCGACTGATGTCAATGGTGTAAAAGACGTTACTTAAATATTTCCAGTTCACAAAGTATGCATGTGAAAATTGTCAAGAACAGTAATACAGATGTATAAACAGAAAAAAAAATAGAGGAAACTGTTGTTATAGATACTGTATTCTCTCCAGGTGCCATGCGTAATGGTCTGGTGCTTACTGTGATGGTGTAAAGGTGATAGTTTCCAAATGCAAAAAGTCTGTGTCTTTGGTAGAAAAGATTAATGTCCAACAGTTTATATACTTAATGGTGGCTCTGAGATGCCATTCTGGAGTGGAGCATCCCGCTACCCCAAAAGCCCGGATACTGGAGTGGTGGATGGATGGTGTGGCCGCAGTGGGGGGTATTGTGTGCCGGTGGGGGTGGAAGATTGCGGGTCCCGGACTGTTTTACCAGCTGTGTTGGTGGGGCACTCAGGGTCCGCCTGGTTGGGACGTAGTCTAAGGCTCCTTCTATCAGTGTAGCGGTGCTTAGTCTGTAAAGAGGGTATGCGTCGGCTTAGGGTCTTGTGAGACCTTGATACAGAAGTTCGCCTCCTCATGTCCCTCCGTAACTTACCTTCCCTTTGCTGTTGCCCCTTCCGCCTTCAAGGGAAGGTAAGCCACGGAGGGACGTGAGGAGGTGATGGACACTTCAGAGTATTTGGCCATGCTATTTGAGTCAAATAACGCACCAGATATTGGTCAAAAATACATGTATAACATCTTCTGAGATCTCAAATATGAATATGTTGTGATCTATTCAGACTACATTCTGATAATTTCTGGAGAAATAGCATCCCACCACAAACATGTGTGAAGTCTTAACCTATCTTAAATTAACCAGCTACAGTATATTGTACATTGGTTCAAGTTTATGGATGTTGATTGACCATGCCCTGCTGGATTAAAAGCAATTCAGCGTTTCCAGGGATTCTGTAAATAGAATAGAAAGTTCATCAGGAACTACTTGAGTGTGGTGGCTCACAATGCTGCAATTACCAAAGAGGAGTAAAATACCAGAGTTTAGACTACTGAAGCGGCGAAGGTGTTGTCTCATTTAAAACAGCACTTCGTGTCAGTGTCCATTCTGAGACAACCAGATACCAACCAACCCTTCTTTTTAGATGCCTCCTCAGTTGGAATTGAAACAGTCCTTTCATAAAGACACAGCTGGGAGGTGGTACTCCTGTGGCTTCTTTTCTCAAAAGTTTTCTGCTCCTGAGAAGAATTATGCGGTGGGGGATAAGCAATTGCTGGTAAATAAACTTGCTTTTGCAGGAGTGGCATCACCTGTTGGAGGAAGCAAAGATTCCTCTGACGATCTTCACATATCATAAACATTTTCTGCCCTCCAAACAGCTGTATAAATTATGTACAGTCCAGGTGGTCCTTGTTCTTTGACATTTTTACCTTGGTAATCACAAAGTGCCCAGAAAAAAAACTAAAAAAAAAAAAACTGTCAAGGCCAATGCATTATCTTGTTTATTCTGTACTGCTGAGAAAACAAACCCATTCTGAATCCAGCTTGCTTCGTCTCAGTGGTCAACAAAGTCAGGATTCCTCCAGGGAAAATGTTTGTGACACCAGAACGTTGCCTGAAGTTGCGTCACTCGATACATGCATCTCATTTTTAGAGTCATGCAGGGGTGAAAAAGAATCTGGATTTAATCCTCTGAAGATATTGGTGGCTGAGTGTTCATCAAGACATTTAGGATTCATGGCAGCCTGTTTTTAATTAGTATGGGTCCTTGTATCTCTATATATCAGAACAGGAACTACAAAAGGTATGACCAGTATTAATTGATATAATATGTAAGTGGAATGTTAGGGACCCACCTGAGGTCACCACGACGTGGTAGGTGGGCAGACATTTTTGGCCAAAATTGTGCTAAGAACCTCAGTTTAACTCCATGTTAGTTTATTATAATCAGTTTGATTACCAATATTTTTAGTGCTTAGAGTGTGCACCGTTATTTTCTTTTGTGGCAGCCTGTTCTACCTGTGCTCAGCATAAGTTTTGTCGAATACTGTGACAGAGGCAACCTGCTGAAGGTCTAACAGTTATATATATGTACTACGGGATAGTACGTATATTATGTATACAACCAATAATCACAATATCAAAAGGTTCTCATATTCACTAGTATAGTATAGAAGCATAAGAGAATCCATCTTGTTTCTAGCTAGATGATACAGCAAATTCATCTTGAACTTTTTACACACTGAGAGACGAGAAAAACAACTTTGTTGGCTACGTATTAATTCCACCTACGCACATCCTAAAAGCCCATAGAGTCGAGCTTAATTCCTAATATGGACACAGAGCTGAAGATCACGAGTATCTTTTTAGTATTCTTGACAATTGTCCCAATATTGCATAACACTGTATTCCAGAGGTATGAAATCATATGATATGGGAGGGATATAAGAAAGGGTCGTAACTGTGTGTTATATAAAACTCATTGTTGATACGTGTATCGGTTGTTAAAGTATTTTGATTCAGGCGTGAGAGGATGTCCCTCTCGGCCTGTATACGGGCGTGGCCTTTTTAATAAATAATAATTGATTTTTATAAATCCATTTTCAATTCATTCTTTTACCTAACAACCCAAACAGCAACAAGATGGTTAATTTAGTTAACCCTAGAGAATTCAACAGATGGGGGCTCGGTCCTTGGTACTATAGATCTCGATCTCTTCATCAAATTCTCAAAGGGGTGTGCCAGCCAGCCAGCAGCCGAGGATGGAAGGAATGTCCCAAGTCATTACAGCACTGGTAAGTATAGAATACCATGGTATGTGCTATATTCCAGTACATGCTGTTTCTATACCTGCCAGCTGTCTGTGTGATTGTATTTTTTATAATATGAGAATTAGGAGTGGAGAGATTAACTAAACTAGTAAAATAACTCAGGGACCTGTTTGTTGTTGCTTGTTCGTAAAATTAATACCAAAATTATGTTCAAGTCGGTTGAAGGACCAAGTAACTCGGGAATGATGATTGACAGATGCTGTTGCATGTAAATAAGAATACCAAAATTAATTCAAAGATTTGAGCAAAGAAACAGTGACCGGGGTTTTTCACTCTATGAATGATTGCGTGAATAAGTGCTTTGGACCATCTTCACGAGGTCTGACTGTGTTCCAATCTGCATTTACAGTATCACGTGCCCTCGTTAACGCTGTGAGTGACAGATAAGATAAGGGCCAAATTAAGTAAAATCACATAGACCACCTCCCCGTGTTAGTCAGCTACACGTGTGTAAGAAGGGTACATGAAATAAATAGAGTGAACAACCCGAGGTTGTAGGGATTATATGTAATTGAGTGTAATTATATATTGCAATACTGAGCAACTCTAAAGAGGTGTTGTGCTAACCATAACCTAAGCCTGTTTGCTAACATTGTAGTGCACGAAGAGACTAGCAACTTTAACATTGCATGTTGCTTTGTGATAGTAGTTTTGTGATAAGAGGGTCTACTGCAGCTTCCCAGTTGACAGACGTGTCGCGTGTGTGAAAAATTGCAGGGATTGCGAATTTTTCCAGCGTATGGGAAGGGCAGGGAGGATTAACCCTAAGTGTGCATATCATGTATGGAAGAAATATTCCATAGAAGCACCAATCTTGTATAGTACTGTGACAAAGGGTACAGTCTATGTTTTGCATTTCAATTATGCTGTATAATATTGGCCTGATCAACCAATACTAAGCGTATTTTGAAATCGGCAAAACTGTTGAAATCTGCAAGATATTGAAGTTTGCAAACTGATTTTTTATTTAAAGTATGAAACTAGGCACTGATTCAGTACAGCATGATAAGAAAATGAAATACTGTACTCCCGTTGCGCTGGCGAAACTGTATTTAAATTTGTGGGTTTTATGATGTCTTGTGTGTGGGACATAATGGGCAGTGTTTGTTCAGTTAAGTATATTCTCAGATCTGTGTCTAATAGAAACCTTCTGTCTGTGACTGGCATGGTTACAAGTTTTGAAATAAGGTTTATATACATATATTTGTGAACTGAGGAAACAAGAGTTGATGTCCGTGTTCAAATGGCTTTTTGCAGATCTGTAGTTAAAAATATGTGTTTATCTAATGTTACTATCTAACTATGAAGTGAAGTTTCCATATGGTATTGTTTAGTACGTAAATATTCTTTAATGCAATATATTGTGAGAAGGTCTGCCAGCAAATTAATGGCTGGATGCCGAGTGATTGCATTGAAAAAAAAAAAAATACTAATAAAAAGTTTTTTTCTGTAAAATAAGCCTTCAGTTTCCAACGCTGTGTAGCAGGTAGAGCTAGGGGGCTGTAAAAGCGCAGAAACGTGCCCCCCTTTCCAGCAGCAGTGTAAGCTATGACGTAGTAAAGGGAAAAAAAAGTGTTCAGTGAGCTTTGATTCTTGTTGTTCATCTAATAAGATGGATCATAATAAGCAGCACTCTAAATATATTTTGTGGAAGATAATGATTTGCAATGTTAAATGTTTGTTATACAAACAATCTACTCTATTTTTGTTTTAATATAAGAACTAATATCTTAACCAGATAATCTGCAGGGAAAGCTGCCAATTTCTTTCTACAGCATAACTGTAATCAGAAAAAAATAAAAATAAAAAAATCCCAGCAACAGATATGGGCTAGAGATGTCAGCGCTAACAGCGTTAAAGCTAACAGATCTGCATCTGGCAGACAGTCAAGAAGACAACGCCCTATCTCTGGTGGGCTATACGGGGGAAAGAGTTTTCAAAGCAGCAGAAGCAGCAGCTAAAATCATAGGGAAAGATAAAGGTATCATTCTGTATAGTAAAATGCTGTAAATCAAAGATTGCGACAAGCAATTAATCACTACGATTCTAGTATTAACATACTTTTAGACAATTCTTCAAAGTTATTTGGAAGAAACCTAATGTAAAAGTTACAGTGTAAAATATACTACATCACGGATGAGGTATTTCTAAAGATTCCAGGAAGAATAAAGTAGGAACAGATTCAGTTGGATACATAGCATATCTATATATCACTTACCCTGTGTGAGGTAAAGGATATGCTTGCTAAAATCCATCTCATTGTATAGGCATCGATATATTAGATTGCAAAGGTTCTTAATGGACTGCACAATATGCAGTGATGAACCAGGTTCCGTAGCCAGAAAGTGCTGGGATATGATCGTATACAAAAGCACAGATAAAAATGGGAGCGGTGTTAAGTAAGTGAGTTTTCAGTGAATCCGTATATGTGGCATTCCATAGAATGGATGCAGTCCAAGGAAAGTTTGCTTGGAAGCAAATAATGAGTGTGCATGAGAGACGTAGATTTTGTGTGGACTGGCCAGTCTGAATAATATGTTGAGATAAGTAAAGAAATGTACCCAGTATGTGGATGATATACCTTTGTGTTACAAATTATTTGAAGTATTGGTGTCAGATACTAAACAGTTGTGTTTTCTTGCAGAACAGGACACAAGGTGTCGCAAGACAAAAGTCAACGGTGTGCTGACATAGTTAACTACCTAGGTCATTATTTGGCGCTAGGCCAAAGATAGTTAAAACCCTTAGAGGGTGGAGCCTTGGTATACATTTATTGATAGATAGATAAGATAGATAGATAGATATGTATGACCAGATGATAAATCTCTAGATACAGTAATTTTTTTTGTAAATGCTATATGCATACATTCAAGTTCATAACCAAAGAAATTATAGAAGGTAATACAATATTACACTTTATCATGAATAAGACATTATGGATACACAGTCAGAGCCAAACCATCCACTTATGCATAAGCAAGAACAAAAGAAAAAAAAATATATATGTTTAATACTGAGGTTAAGCAGTAGATTTTATATGATGTGTACATTTTACCTCTGACAGTATACAACTTAGATATAAAATAGCAATATTGTAGCTTGCACTGGCGTTCAGGTTTAAAGATGTATCCTTTCATTCAATAGGGGATATATGAACCAACAGGGAAATTGTAACAAATGATTTGTTCCATGAAAAATGTGTTTATTAGGACACATAAACTCACTGACATACGACATACATAAAGTGCATGGGTGAATCTGGACCAGTTAAAGTGACCGTGCAATAGATGTAAATCTCTCACCATATAATGGAATTGCGGTGGGCTAGCTTAAAGAAGCAATATGGGTCCGAGGCTGAAAATAGCCTAGAAACCACCGCAGATGGTTTATTCAGCGTATCAGTCCTTTTACTTGCTTCACTGATCCTCGTCACCCGATTCCCCCGTCCAAGAACCTATCCTGGTAGGGTTTCCTCTGGTGGCACAGTGATGCCCAGCTCAGAGTGTTTCCTGCTGATGTAGGATTCACAGGATCCATCACAACTTAGATACAGCTGCATACTTGTCTTCCTCACCCCCAAAAGTGGGGAGTATAAGGAATATAATGTGGATGAGTAAGACAATTATAATGATTTCACACATCATGATTACATCGCATTTTACATTGCATTTAAAGAAAAAGAAAAAAAAAACTGATTAACAGGAGAATAATTTCTCGAGCATCCATAGGGGATAATGGGATGGTGAATTAGTGAATTAGTATTATTAATAATAAAGTGTTGCTGCCAATTTTCATTAAGGAGAAATGTCATGAGTTATGCAAATCTAAGGGTAACTAACATGAAATAGATTCACAAGCTTTCTATGGTTTGATGAAGTTTAATGGAGAAGTGTACATTGTGTTTTGGCATGGGACCAAAATAACAAATTATGTGATAATAAGAGGGATCATGATGGTGATAAAGAAAGCTATAGCATGTTTACTGCAGATGGTTGGGTTGATTAAAAACAACATTGTTTTAATACAATATAGTTTAATGCTAAAAAGGAACTATAGTATGTGTAACTGATATTAAGGGGTTATTTGAGAAATGAATAATAAGGCCAGAGGTGTGAGCTATTGTTTCAAAGACAGTAAAGTTTCTTTACTGAGAGAAAGAGTTTATAGGAGTTTGAAAAATATTTTGTGTTTAATATGCGTAATGTTGAGAATAAAAAAGTCATAATGTGACAAGGAAGGTTTAAAGAAACGAGCATTATTAATCTACAAAAGAGACAGGAAAGGCAGAATTTGAATCATGGCATGGTCCAATCGTTGGTTCAATAGTGGTAGAATTACACCTAAGCCTCTGCTTAGTCTCTCTTCTATATCATTTTTTTTGTTATTCTTTTTGGAATCCAGCAAAGATATATTATCCAGAGACTGATTCAAAACTACAAAATGATTTGACGATTCAAAGGTGTCACACAAATTATTTAAACAGTTACAAGAATATCAAAAGCTGCAAGAACCTTGGAAAGATATTTAACTAACACGAAAACACACAGTCCGGCACAGGACAATCACTGAGAGAGTGAAGACGGTGTTATGGTGAGAAGTTGCTTATGTTTCGGTTCCATTACAGATCGCATAGGATGGTCCTTGGCAAGTACCGCTGACTACTGATACAGCCGTTGCAAAGGCTACAGAAGAAGGACACCTAGATCCATGAGCTTGCAATGAAATGAAAAGGTCAGAGACCAGAGCTTAAAGGAACCTAACACTAAAAACAATTGTATGGAGATACAGAGACTTTTACTACTGTTACTACCACAGAGTTATATTTGAATGAACCCTTCAATCAAGATAGAGATGATTATGATCATTGATAATAGACTATGTGCTTATAAGCTAATATCCTACAGAACTTTTAACATTTCTGAAAGTATACGGGAGCGACGTTATTTATAACAGCATTAGGACTTAATGTATTTATTTTTCTTTGAAGAGAGAGCGAGCAAACGTGTGGTGTAGGTATGAGTACTCATCCATTATTGTGGATGGGAATTATTTCAATAAGACCCTTCCTTCCTATTTTCTTTTCTAAGCAGGAAATCCAGAGGGATTTATAACCGGTGTAACGAACACACACTTTGAAAAACGTGGTTGTGAGTATTATACTCCACTTGAAGACAGATGTATAGATTAATGCATGGATAATTTAAATAATTTAGGATATTATTCTGAGGAGTATCCAGTCCAGCAATACCATTAATTCCATTAATTGTTGGAAAGATTTTAAGTACTGCAGCTATATAAATTGTATTGCTAATTATAATTATAATTGTTAGATATGTATACATAGACACTAGCATTGTATAATAGCAGGCCAAAGTTCTCTATGTAAGTTACATTTGATGTGATTACCAAAACTATATAGAGTTGTGATAATAGTGAAACGCGGTACATGTGTATAGATACAACAGTATCTCAAGAAAGAACCACTGGTGATAATATTAGCTACACATATCGGGTGTATTTCAGTTAGTGGAAATAAAATAGGTCAATAATACAGAAAAAAAGAAATTATCTTATGTAGATAGAAAAGGTTGATTTAAGGGAATGTGAAAGGATTGTTACAATATACTAACCTAGACATAATGAGTTAGGTATATAAATAGTAATGGTTACATATGATGTTCATTAAAGTTTATGATTTAATAAATGTATTTTACCAGGAGTAGATTCAAAGGTTAAAAGAAGATATCATACATAACGGGGAATGGTAGTTGTCACCATGTCCTTAGGATATGATATATAATTGGTTACCTATTAATTCTAAAGATGTTTGTTATTTAAGAAGATTGATTATCAATTTTATACAAAAACATATATTAACTTTAGAAAAGTTTTCTTGCAGGATGAACTATTCCTAAAAAGAGTAATTGACTCAGTAATCAGGAAACATGTTCCTGCCACCAGAGTATCAATAAAACCTCGAAGTGGTAAAGGTGGCTAATAAAGTTCTCCTATGGCTAATGAAGTCGTATGATTATTCAACTGGGAGTTGACGTTTATTTCATTTAAATTATTGATAACATGATTGAACTTTATGATAGGATATTCCAGAACTGTGGACATTTGTGATGATTCCAGGACATTGGACATGAACTATTACGATACCATATTGTTCTACATTCTTTAATACCACAAATTGGAGGATATTGTTGATTTCCGGGAAACAGCACTTTGAGCTCACTGCTGTGCTTATTTGACCAAAGACATTACGGATCCTGATACGTGTATTGCCAAGTATATAAAGGAGGCCCATGATATAAAAAAAAAACTTTAACCAAGGCATTATGATATGGACTGGAAAAGATAAATGTTTAAATCCTAGTATTCAATTTTCAGGATTAGGAAAATGTTTTTTAAGTATGTGATTGTATGTGATGATGTATTCTGTGATGAGGTTTATTCTTTGGCGACCCCGATGTGATTATAGCCATTCATCTGATGTTCACCGCCTACAGGTGCGGCCTATGTTGTATTTATAAGGCTAACGCAGAATAGCAATACTACATGAAATGATTATTAGCGAACTATACGTTCCCAGAAATTCTCCTGAGATGACAGGGCACATGGATAATGTCCCTGATCAAAGGGTGGAGCTGTCGAATACTGTGACAGAGGCAACCTGCTGAAGGTCTAACAGTTATATATATATGTACTACGGGATAGTACGTATATTATGTATACAACCAATAATCACAATATCAAAAGGTTCTCATATTCACTAGTATAGTATAGAAGCATAAGAGAATCCATCTTGTTTCTAGCTAGATGATACAGCAAATTCATCTTGAACTTTTTACACACAGAGACGAGAAAAACAACTTTGTTGGCTAAGTATTAATTCCACCTACGCACATCCTAAAAGCCCATAGAGTCGAGCTTAATTCCTAATATGGACACAGAGCTGAAGATCACGAGTATCTTTTTAGTATTCTTGACAATTGTCCCAATATTGCATAACACTGTATTCCAGAGGTATGAAATCATATGATATGGGAGGGATATAAGAAAGGGGCGTAACTGTGTGTTATATAAAACTCATTGTTGATACGTGTATCGGTTGTTAAAGTATTTTGATTCAGGCGTGAGAGGATGTCCCTCTCGGCCTGTATACGGGCGTGGCCTTTTTAATAAATAATAATTGATTTTTATAAATCCATTTTCAATTCATTCTTTTACCTAACAACCCAAACAGCAACAAGATGGTTAATTTAGTTAACCCTAGAGAATTCAACAGTTTCCACCTCAAGCAAACATTAATAGCCTATTATGCTGTTTGCTGACTAGATGAGAAATAAAAAACGAGTTTTATGGTAAGAACTTACCTTTGTTAAAACTCTTTCTGCGAGGTACACTGGGCTCCACAAGGATAGACATTGGGGTGTAGAGTAGGATCTTGATCCGAAGCACCAACAGGCTCAAAAGCTTTGACCTTCTTCCCAAGATGCATAGCGCCGCCTCCTATATCACCACGCCTCCGTGCACAGGAGCTCAGTTTTGTTAACCAGCCCAATGCAGTAGCAAGTAAAAGAGACGAAAACTGCCAGTTGCCACAAACACCACACTCTCCCGACAGGAGAAGAGTCAGCGGCTAATGCCATACCAACCCAAAGAAGCTAAGTGCGTCAGGGTGGGCGCCTTTTGGAGCCCAGTGTACCTCGCAGAAAGAGTTTTAACAAAGGTAAGTTCTTACCATAAAACTCGTTTTCTGGGCTCCACAAGGATAGATATTGGGTATGTCCTAAAGCAGTTCCTTATGGTAGGGGACGCACAGTAGCGGGCACAAGAACACGGCGTCCAAAGGAAGCATCCTGGGAAGCGGCAGTATCGAAGGCATAGAACCCAATGAACGTGTTTACTGAGGACCACGTAGCCGCCATGCACAATTGTTCAAGGGTCGCACCACGGCGGGCCACCCAAGAAGGTCCAACAAACCGAGTAGAATGGGCCATAATGTGAGCAGGAGCTGACAGACCAGCCCTCACATAAGCATGTGCAATCACCATTCTAATCCATCTGGCCAAAGTTCGCTTGTGAGCATGCCAGCCCCGTTTGTGAAATCCAAATAGCACAAAGAGAATCAGATTTCCTTATAGAAGCAGTTCTCTTCACATAGATACGGATCAGGAGAAACAAGTGCCGGAAACACAATCTCCTGGTTAAGGTGGAACGAAGAAACCACATTAGGTAAATATCCGGGACGAGTCCTAAGAACCGCCCGTACACAGTGAAATATCAGATATGGGGAACTACAAGACAAGGCACCCAAATCCGACACTCTTCTAGCTGAAGCAATAGCCAGCAGAAACACCACCTTAAGGGAAAGCCACTTAAGATCAGCTGAACCAAGAGGTTCAAACGGAGACTCTTGTAACGCCTCCAAAACCACCTACAAGTCCCAAGGAGCCACAGGCGGGACATAGGGAGGATGGATACGCAACACATCCTGAGTAAAGGTATGCACATCAGGTAAGGTTGCAATTTATTTTTTAAAAAATTTCTGAAATCACACCGACAAGGCACATATTTGAACCTTGAGGGAGGCCAGACGCAGGCCTAAGTCCAGGCCCTGCTGAAGAAAGGCCAACAACTTGGCTATACTAAACTTGTAAGCGTCATAATCGTTAGATGCGCACCAAACAAAGTAAGAATGCCAGACCCTATAGTAAATCCGAGCAGAAGCCGGTATCCGGGCCCGCAACATATTTTGAATGACCGCCTCAGAAAACCCTTTAGCCGTCAAGACGGAAGCTTCAAAACCCACGCCGTCAAGGACAGCCAGGCTAGGTCCTGGTAGACACAGGGGCCCTGAATGAGGAGGTCTGGGCGTTGTGGAAGTAGAATTGGACGCTCTGACGACAGGCCCTGCAGGTCTGAAAACCAGTGCCGTCTGGGCCACGCTGGAGCTATGAGAAGCAGAATTCCTCTTTCTTGCTTGAATTTCCGATTTACCCTGGGCAGGAGTGACACCGGAGGGAACACGTACGGCAGCTGAAACCTCCACGACACCGCCAGCGCATCCACGAATGCTGCTTGAGGATCCCGTGTCCTTGTTCCGAAGCCTGGAACCTTGTGATTGTGTCGAGACGCCATCAGATCTACGTCTGGAAGGCCCCACTTTTCTACTAGGAGTTGAAACACTTCTGGATGGAGGCCCCACTCGCCGGCATGTACGTCCTGATGACTGAGAAAGTCCGCTTTCCAAAGCAGGACTCCCGGAATGAATATTGCCGATATGGCCGGTAGATGGCGTTCCGCCCAATGTAGAATCCGTGAGACTTCCTTCATTGCCAAAAGGCTTAGAGTGCCGCCTTGATGATTTATGTAAGCCACTGTGGTGGCGTTGTCCGACTGTACTTGAACAGGACGGTTCTGAATTGCTGGGCCAGGGTCAACGCATTGAAGACCGCCCGCACTTCCAGAATGTTGATCGAGAGGAGAGAGATTCCTCTTTGGTCCACCGACCCTGAAGGGAGTGTTGCTCCAGCACCGCTCCCCAACCTCTGAGACTGACATCTGTCGTCAACAGGACCCAGTCGAATATCCAGGAGGGACAGCCCCTGCACAATCGTTGGTCCTGGACCACCAGTGCAGCTACAGACGGACATCCGGAGTCAATGAGATCATGTGAGACCTGATCCGGTGAGGCAGGCCGTCCCACTTGGCTAGAATCAGCCTCTGGAGGGGGCGAGAATGAAATTGAGCATACTCCACCATGTCGAATGCTGATACCATGAGGCCCAGCACATGCATTGCCGAATGCATCGACACTTGCGGACGAGAAAGGAAGCAACGAATCCTGTCCTGAAGCTTCAGGACTTTCTCCTGAGACAAGAACAACCGCTGATTGTGAGTGTCCAATAGCGCCCCCAGATGCACCATGCTCTGAGCAGGGACCAGGGAGGATTTCTTCTAGTTGATGAGCCACCCGTGGGCTTGTAGAAACTGGACAGTCATATCAAGATGACGTAGGAGAATTTCTGGGGAATTTGCCAGGATTAACAAGTCGTCCAGATACGGCAGTATCCTGACCCATTGACGGCGGAGTACCACCGTCATCACCGCCATAACTTTGGTGAAGACTCGCGGAGCCGTAGTTAAACCAAAAGGTAACGCCCGAAACTGGTAATGGAGGTTGCCAATCGCAAACCTCAGGTATTGCTGATGTTACACTGCTATAGGAATATGCAGGTAAGCATCCGGGGAGACCATGTAATCCCCAGGTTCCAAGGCCAGAACTATAGAGCGAAGGGTTTCCATACGGAACTTGGAAACTTTCACAAACCTGTTCAATGCCTTGAGATTAAGAAAGGGCCGAGAGGACCCGTTCGGTTTCGGGACTAGAAACAGCGGAGAATAGTACTCCCGGCCCCTCTGAGCAAGAGGCACCTGTACTATGACTCCTGTATCCAGGAGGGTCTGTACCACCGAATGTAGAGTGTTTGCCCTTGTTTGGTCCAACGGGACGTCTGTCAAGCAAAATCAATGAGGGGGACGGTTTTTGAAGGCTATGGCATAACCTCGAGTGATGACTTCCCGTACCCAGGCATCTGAAGTGGTCTTCAACCATTCCTGGGTATACCCTCGAAGCCGGCCCCCCATCCTGGTATCCCCCAGGGGGAGGCCCGCCCCGTCATGCGGCAGGCTTATCGGTCTTTGCAGCTGGCTGACGGGAAGCCCAGGCTCTCTTGGGCTTCGGCTTACCAGGTTTGGAAGTGCGGGCCTGCTTGTTGTACGCCTGACCTTTTGCTTTACCTGAAGGGCGAAAGGAAGTACCTTTAGCCTTCGACACAGAAGGAGCGGTACTTGGCAGACAGGCAGTTTTGGCAGTATCCAAGTCAGCCACTATCTTATCTAAGTCTTCCCCAAACAGAATATCTCCCTTGAAAGGGAGTATCTCCAGGGTTTTTCTAGAGCCCAGATCCACAGACCAGGATCTCAGCCACAACATCCGGCGAGCCAGGCCTGATGTAGCAGAGGCCTTGGCTGCTAGAATACCGGCATCAGAAGCCGCCTCTTTAATATAGTGAGAAGCTGTGACAATATATGACAAGCATTGTCTAGCATGGTCAGAAGAGATTTCAGCTTCCAACTCTAGGGCCCATGCTTCAATAGCCCCTGCAGTGTTGCTGCAATAGAGGGCCTTTGTGCAGCACCCGTGAGGGTGTAAATCGCTTTCAGACAACCCTCCACACGTTTATCCGTAGGCTCCTTTAGAGACGTGACGGTAGTGACAGGTAGAGCTGAGAAAACCACCATCCTAGCCACATGCGAGTCTATTGGAGGAGGCGTTTCCCAATTTTTAAACAGCTCCGGCGCGAGGAGATAGCGAGCCAGCATCTTCTTTGAGGCACAAACTTCTTTCCCGGGTTTCCCGAGTCAGAGTGAGGTAAAACTTGTTTAACCACCTTCTGACGCTTGAACCTATCTGGTTTCTTAGGAAGGACAGATGGCTCAGGATCATCCGTAATCTGTAAAATCAACTTAATAGCCTCCAAAAGATCAGGAACATCCACATGTGAACTACCCTCCCCATCAGCAGTATCTGTGTCAGAATCTGTGGGGTCAGTGTAAGCGCCATCTTCATCAGACGAGGTGTCAGTGACAGCAGTGGATTGTGAGGAGATAAGAGCTCGCTTAGAGGACCCCTTGGTCTTAGGCAAGCGAGGGTCAGACTTTTTAGTAGTCAAGGACTGGTTCAACTTCTTCAATTGAGCAGACAAATTATCCGCCCACGGCGGGTTAGCTGCGGGGACCACACACGGTTACACCGGCATAGGAGGTCCCATAGGGGGTTAGTTTAGTAACTAGCGTATGTAGAAGCGTGGAGAAAGTAGCCCACGGTGCGTCATTATGTACCCCCGTCGCTACAATCCCACTGGGGTCCAGGAGCCCCCAGAACCAGAGCCCACAGCTGCTATATTTTCCTCATAGATATCTGTGGCTTCAGCAACACCGGCAGTGTGTTCAGCCCCGAAACCGTTACCCTCAGAAGCAGACATGATATAACTTGCAGTATCAGGTAACACAGTACAACTGGCAGCAGCACAATACCTCATACCCAAACCCCTGCGCAGTGTAGTCAGCACTAGCAGAGATAAAGGAGAGATATGGTGACTAAATCACAGAGAAAAATACGTATTAAAGTATATCTTTGTGAAAATCCTATATCAATATAAAACCTGACGAACCAAGCCCCCTCAGGTTATAGAATATAGGGAAAGCAAGTTGAGTGAAAGAAACGAAATGGACACCACTCAGCTAGCTAATGCACACACAGATAGTCACAGTTTGTACAATGCAGAGGTTATTACTAACAATAATATTGCACTGGACTAGCTTATATACATAGCTATACAGTCAATAGATATAACACTGCACAGTAAGAACTGGATGTATATCACAGGGTAATTGTACTAGAAAACCCTGACTAAATGCACTCTTTCTTAA
Source organism: Pseudophryne corroboree (assembly GCF_028390025.1). NCBI lineage: Eukaryota > Metazoa > Chordata > Amphibia > Anura > Myobatrachidae > Pseudophryne > Pseudophryne corroboree. The sequence continues at coordinate 249,200,451 of NC_086450.1, read as the reverse complement.
CTAGCACTGTCTAAAAAGGCAGGTAGAATACTTAAGTGTCATGTAAAGTCACAGCACTGACAACCAGGCCGCTTTACACAGGAGGATTTGCCCAAGCAGTCCCAGGAACAGTGAAGCTGAGAGATAATGGCGCCAAGACACTGACAGGGAGTGAGGGAGAGACAGATATGCAGCTCCAGGGCGGGAACATTTGCGGGAAATGGCACCCTGGGGCTGGGGCTCCAGGTCTAAGCCTTATCCCCTCTGCTGGCAAAACCACCGGGTACTGCGGGCTACTTGTAAAAAAAGGTTTAGAGAGAAAACCTGACCTGCACCCATGCCCTGGTGATCTTGTGGGATCGCCTGTACTGCCATAGTGTCCACCGACAGCGCGCACGGCCCACCTCCCACCGGTCGCGCCGGATCGCGATAAAGTGCGGGTCCCGCGAGCGGGACCCACTTACCTCCTCCCGAAGTGCGGCCACTCGATCCCGGAGAGCCCCAGCCGTGTGTGACTAACTTGGAAGAAAACCGGAGCCTCCTGCTGTAGGTACCCGGCAACCAGGGCACGGGAGTGTACAGCGCCACTGGAGGAGAAATGGAGCTGCAGCAGGCAATGTCTACTGACATCCAGCACAATCTGTGCCTCTGCTGCAGCCCTTGTAGTCTTTTTTCCTCCGAAAAAGCTTTTTCTAGAGCTGCTGTAAGCAGCTCTTCCTGTTACATTCTTGCACTGCAAGCACCAACTACAAAACTGAGCTCCTGTGCACGGAGGCGGGGTGATATAGGAGGCAGCGCTGTGCATCTTGGGAAGAAGGACAAAGCTTTTGAGCCTGTTGGTGCTTCGGATCAAGATCCTACTCTACACCCCAATGTCTATCCTTGTGGAGCCCAGTGTACTCCGCAGCAGAAACAGAATTTTGGTACTTACCGATAAATCCCTTTCTCTGAATCCATAGGTGACGCTGGAGTTCAGTACCATGGGGTATAGATGGGGTGATCAGGTGAGCCAGCACTTTAAAATTTTGAATGTGTGTGAATGGCTCCTCCCCCTCTATAACCCTACCCAGACCAATTAAGAAACTGTGCCCGAGGAGAGACGGCAACACAACTATTCACCCCCCTAAAGTCAGTACTTTGCAGAGCCACTGGGATTTCTGCCCATTCCCCAAGGCAAAACTGCTTCAGCTCCTTCATGTTGGATGGTTCCGCTTGTGAACAGCAATCTTCAAGTCTGGCCACAGATTCTCAAGTGGATTGAGATCTGGGCTTTGACTAGGCCATTCCAACACATTTAAATGTTTCTCCTTAAACCATTCAAGTGTTGCTTTAGCAGTATGCTTTGGGTCATTGTCCTGCTGGAAGGTGTACCTTCATCCCAGTCTCAAATCACAGGCAGACTGAAACAGGTTTTGCTCAAGAATATTCCTGTATTTAGCTCCATCCATCTTTCCCATGACTCGAAAGTTTCCCAGTCCTTGCTGCTGAAAAACATCCCCACAGCATGATGCTGTCACCATGTTTCAATGTGGGGATGGTGTTCTCGAGGTGATGGGAAGTGTTGGGTTTGCGCCAGACATAGCGTTTTCCTTGGTGGCCTAAAAGTTAAATTTTAGTCTCATATGACCAGAGCACCTTCCTCCATACATTTGGAGAGAGGTCCATAAGCCTTTGGGCAAACTCAAAACGTGTCTTCTTATTTTTAACATTAAGTAATGGTTTTTTTCTGGCAACTCTTCCATAAAGCCCAGCTCTATGGAGTGTACGGCTTATTGTAGTCACATGCGCAGATACATAAAGTCTCTGCTGTGGAACTCTGCAGCTCCTTCAGGGTTATCTTTGGTCTCTGTGCTGCCTCTCTGATTAATGCCCTCCTTGCCCGGTTTGCGAGTTTTGGTGGCTGGCCCTCTCTTGGCAGGTTTGTTGTGGTACCATGGTCTTTCCATTTGAAGATGATGGATTTGATGGTGCTTCGGGGAATCAAAGATTTGGATATTTTATTTTATAACCTAACCCTTACTTGTACTTGGAAATAGTCGGTTCAACTTGCTATTAGAATCCTCCATAAACGATTGGTAATCTGGATTGAGATGGGGGTGGTTCGGTCTTCCAACAATGTCCAAGTTTGGGTCCGACTATTTCCTTTCCACTGCATCGCATGAGGAGCTCATCATTTATAACTTTGGAGCATCATAACCTCTAGCGGTAATATACTACACAATCAGACATTGCTTATCTCCTAAACTGCTTGAACTGGACACTATACTCTTTTTGGGGGACCATATAGGAACGGACTTTCCACTCTTCAATTTTTCTTGTCCACTTGGGTAACCTAACCAATACATACAGTATAATATTGCATGTTTTTTAATTTTTCATTGCATTTCATGTTGCATGTTTATGGTGTATTCACCATGCTATTTTAGATATTTTAATATTAAAAAGTATATTGATACATTTACATTATTGTTGGTACATCTTTGGAATAGAGCAGCCTCTCTATTTGTTTTTTGTTTACCTTTGTGGGGGTGACTTCCCCGTTTTCGAGGCCGCTGCTTGTTGGAGCATCCCATACTTAAGGCGCCTGAGTATCCTGGGTAACCGAACTTTACACAGCTGCAGAATGAGCCTGCTGAATCATGTTACAGATCCAGCGAGCAATAGTCTGCTTAGAAGCAGTAGCGCCAACCTTGTTGGCTGCATACAGGATAAACAGTGCCTCTGTTTTCCTAACCCGAGCCGTCCTGGCTACATACATTTTTAAGGCCCTGACCACATCCAGGGACTTGGAATCCTCCAAGTCACCCGTAGCCACAGGCACCACAATAGGTTGGTTCATATGAAACGATGAAACCACCTTAGGCAAAAATTGAGGACGAGTCCTTAATTCCGCTCTATCCACATGGAAAATCAGATAGGGGATTTTGTGAGACAAAGCCGACAATTCGGACACCCGCCTTGCAGATGCCAAGGCCAACAACATGACCACCTTCCAAGTGAGAAATTTCAATTCAACCGTTTGAAGAGGTTCAAACCAGTGAGATTTCAGGAACTGTAACACCACGTTAAGGTCCCATGGTGCCACTGGAGGCACAAAAGGAGGCTGTATGTGCAGCACTCCCTTTACAAAAGTCTGGACGTCCGGGAGAGAAGCCAATTCCTTCTAAAAGAAAATTGATAAGGCCGAAATCTGTACCTTAATGGAGCCTAATTTTAGGCCCATATCCACTCCTGTCTGTAGAAAGTGGAGAAAACGGCCCAGATGGAATTCCTCAGTAGGAGCATTCTTGGCATCACACCAAGATACATACTTCCTCCAGATACGGTGATAATGTTTCGCCGTCACCTCCTTCCTAGCCTTTATCAGAGTAGGGATGACTTCTTCCGGAATGCCTTTCCCAGCTAGGATTCGGTGATAAACCGCCATGCCGTCAAACGTAACTGCGGTTAAGTCTTGGAACACGCACGGCCCCTGTTGCAACAGGTCCTCTCTGAGAGGAAAAGGCCACGGATCTTCTGTGAGTATTTCCTGAAGATCTGAATACCAGGCCCTTCGAGGCCAATCTGGAACAATGAGTATTGTCTGCACGCTTTTTCATCTTATGATTCTCAATATCTTTGAGATGAGTGGAAGAGGAGGGAACACATAGACCGACTGAAACACCCACGATTTCACCAGGGCGTCTACTGCTACTGCCTGAGGGTCCCGTGACCTGGCACAATACCTCCGAAGCTTCTTGTTGAGGCGTGACGCCATCATGTCTATTTGAGGAAGTCCCGAAAAACTTGTTATCTCTGCAAAAACTTCTTGATGAAGTCCCCATTCTCCTGGATGGAGATCGTGTCTGCTGAGGAAGTCTGCTTCCCAGTTGTCCACTCCCAGAATGAAGACTGCTGCACACTCGCTTATGTGATTTTCCGCCCAGCGAAGAATCCTGGTGGCTTCCGCCATTGCCGCTCTGTTCCTTGTCCCGCCTTGGCGGTTTACATGAGCCACGTCTGTGACGTTGTCTGATTGAATCAGCACCGGTAGGTTGCGAAAAAGATTCTTCGCTTGACGTAGGCCCTCAAGTCCAGTATGTTGATGTGTAGACAAGCCTCCTGGCTTGACCATAGTCCCTGAAAATTTCTTCCTTGTGTGACTGCTCCCCATCCTCGGAGGCTCGCGTCCGTGGTCACCAGGACCCAGTCTTGAATGCCGAACCTGCGACCCTCGAGAAGTTGAGCACTCTGCAGCCACCACAGGAGAGACACCCTGGCCCTGGGGGACAGGCTTATTTTCGGATGTATTTGTAGATGGGACCCCGACCACTTGTCCAGAAGGTCCCACTGAAACGTCCTCGCATGGAACCTGCCGAAGGGGATGGCCTCGTAGGTCGCCACCATTTTTCCCAGTACTCGAGTGCATTGATGGACTGACACTCTTTTTGGTTTTAGCAGGTCTCTGACCATGTTCTGGAGTTCCTGGGCTTAGTCTATTGGGAGAAAAACCCTCTTCTGTTCCGTGTCCAGAATCATGCCTAAGAAAGATAGCCGAGTCGTTGGAATCAACTGTGACTTCGGTAGATTTAGAATCCAGCCATGCCATGCTGCTGCAGCACTCTCATGGAGAGCGACACGCTTTTCAGCAATTGATCTCTCGATCTCGCTTTTATCAGGAGATCATCCAAGTACGGGATAATTGTGACTCCCTGCCTGCACAGGAGCACCATCATTTCCGCCATTACCTTGGTGAAAATCCTCGGGGCCGTGGAAAGCCCAAACGGCAACGTCTGAAACTGGTAATGACAGTCCTGTACAGCGAATCTCAGGTATGCCTGATGAGGGGGATATATGGGGACATGAAGGTATGCGTCCTTTATGTCCAGTGACACCATAAAATCCCCCCTTCCAGGCTGGAGATAACTGCCCAAAGCGATTCCATCTTGAATTTTAACTTTTTCAAGTACAGGTTTAGGGATTTTAAATTTAGAATGGGTCTGACCAAGCCATTCGGTTTCGGGACCACAAATAGGGTTGAATAGTACCCCTTCCCCTGTTGTACTAGGGGAACCTCGACAACCACTTGTTGTTGACACAGTTTTTGAAGTGCAGCTAAAACTATCTCCCTTTCTGGGGAAGAAGCTGGTAAAGCCGATTTGAAAAACCGGTGAGGAGGCAGGTCTTCGAATTCCAGCTTGTAACCCTGGGATACAATTTCCATTGCCCAAGGATCCACATCTGACTGAACCCAGACGTGGATGAAGAGTCGAAGACTCCCTCAGTGGAGCCCCATTTATTAGAAGCCGGGGAGGACTTCTGCTCCTGGGAACTAGCCGAAGCAGGCAGTCTTTTCCCTCTACCCTTACCTCTGGCGATGAAGGAAGAGCCCCGACCTTTTCTGGACTTATGTGACCGAAAGGACTGCATCTGATATTGCAGCGTTTTCTTTTGCTGTGGGGAAACCTAAGGTAAAAAAGTAGATTTACCCGCGGTAGCTGTGGAAACCAGGTCCGCGAGACCTTCCCCAAATAAATCCTCACCTTTGTAAGGTAAAACTTCCATATGCTTCTTTGAGTCGGCATCACCCGTCCATTGGCGGGTCCACAGGGCTCGCCTAGCAGAAATCGCCATGGCGTTGGCTCTCGAACCTAGCAGACCAACGTCTCTCTGAGTGTCTCTCATATATAAGACTGCGTCTTTAATGTGACCTAAGGTCAATAAAATGGTATCCCTATCCAGGGTATCAAAGTCAGCTGACAAAGTATCCGTCCAAGCCGCAACAGTGCTACAAACCCAAGCCGATGCTATTGCCGGTCTGAGCAAGGCACCCGTATGTGTATAAATTGATTTTAAGGTAGTTTCCTGTCTGCGATCAGCAGGATCCTTGAGAGCTGCCGTGTCTGGAGACGGTAGCGCCACATTTTTGGACAAGTGCATTAACGCCTTGTCCACCCTGGGTGAGGATTCCCACCGTAACCTGTCCTGCGCAGGGAAAGGATACGCCATAAGAATTCTTTTGGGAATCTGCAGTTTCTTGTCTGGAGTTTCCCAAGCCTTTTCAAATAACGCGTTCAGCTCATGAGATGGGGGAAAGGAGACCTCAGGTTTCTTTTCCTTAAACATGTGTACCCTCTTGTCAGGGACAGAGGGGTCATCTGTGATATGTAAAACATCCTTTATTGCAATAATCATATAATGAATACTTTTGGCCACCCTTGGGTGTAACCTCGCATCATCGTAGTCGACACTGGAGTCAGAATCCGTGTCGGTATCAGTGTCTGCTACTTGGGACAGGGGACGTTTCTGAGACCCTGAAGGGCCCTGTGACACAGTCAAAGCCATGGATTGACTCCCTGTTCTATCCCTGGTCTCTGCTTTGTCCAATCTCTGATGTACTAAAGACACATTTGCATTTAAAACATTCAACATATCCAACCAATCAGGTGTCTGCGTTGCCGACGGAGACACCACAATCACCTGCTCCACCTCCTCCTTAGATGAGCCTTCCGCTTCAGACATGCCGACACACGCGTACCGACACCCCCACACACTCAGGGATATATCTATATAGAGACAGTTCCCCAAAAAGGTCCTTTGGAGAGACCGAGAGAGAGTATGCCAGCACACACCCAGCGCCAACTGACACTGGAAACAAAATTCCCAGATGAAACCGCGCTTTTATATAAATATATATATATATATATATATATATACACACACACACACTCACTGCGCCAATTAAAAGTGCTCCTACCTCTTTTTTTGGCCTCTGTCACCGTGTTCAGCAGGGGAGAGTCCGGGGAGCCAGCTTCTTTGCAGTGTGCTGTGGAGAAAATGGCGCTGGTTAGTGCTGGAGGATCAAGCTCCGCCCCCTCAAGCTCAAATTTCCAATACTGGCGGGGGATTATATAATATACTGCCTCCGCAGCCTATATATATGTTAGCCAGTCCCTAGAGGTTTATAATTGCTGCCCAGGGCGCCCCCCCCTGCGCCCTACACCCCGCTGTGTGTGTTTGTGGGAGCAATGGCGCGCAGCATAACCTCAGAGAAGATCTGAAGTCTTCTGCCGCCTTTGAAGTCTTCTTTCTTCTTATACTCACCCGGCTTCTATCTTCCGGCTCTGTGAGGACGACGGCGGCGCGGCTCCGGGACGAACGGCGAGGGTGAGACCTGCGTTCCGACCCTCTGGAGCTAATGGTGTCCAGTAGCCTAAGAAGCAGAGCCTATCATTTAAGTAGGTCTGCTTCTCTCCCCTCAGTCCCATGATGCAGGGAGCCTGTTGCCAGCAGTGCTCCCTGAAGATTAAAAACCTAACAACATTCTTTTTCAGAGAAACTCAGGAGAGCTCCCCTGTAGTGCACCCAGTCTCCTCTGGGCACAGGATCCAACTGAGGTCTGGAGGAGGGGCATAGAGGGAGGAGCCAGTGCACACCCATCTAAAGTTCTTTATAGTGCCCATGTCTCCTGCGGAGCCAGTCTATACCCCATGGTCCTCACGGAGTCCCCAGCATCCTCTAGGACGTAAGAGAAAAGATATGTTTATACGGATAGATCATGTGACACTTAAACTGCACACAGGTGGACTTCATTTCACTAATTATGTGACTTCTGAAGGTAATTGGTTGCACCAGAACTTTTGAGAGGCTTCATAGCAAAAGGGGTGCACATATGCACGTGCCAATTTTCAAATTTTTATTAATAAAAATAAAAAATTATATACATTTTTCTCATTTCACTTCACCAACTTAGACTATTTTGTGCATATACATCACATGGGAACGGTATGAAATACCTCCAATTAAAATACCGACGTTCAAAATCCCGTCACCAAATTGACCGATGGTCAAAATCCCGACAAGGTCAAAATCCCGACATGGACAAAATACCGACATGGACAAAATACCGACATGGACAAAATACCGACAAGGTCAAAATACCGACATGTTAAAATACCGACATGCGTTTTTTTGTTATTTTTTTGTGTGTATGTCGACATAAGTCAACATGGACACCATATAAAAAGTGTACCGCTGCGCTCGCCATGCTTCGGGCACGGTGCCTCGCTCCACTCGGCTCACTATTATATTCCCCCTCCAGGTCCACTGGGATGGTAAAGTATGAACAAGTCGGTTTCAATGAAAAAAATCATGAAAAACTCATGTCGGTATTTTGACCTGTCGGCATTTTACATGTCGGTATTTTGACCTTGTCGGTATTTTAAATGTCGGTATTTTGTCCATGTCAGGATTTTGACCATCGGTCAATTGGTGTCGGGATTTTGATTGGAGGTAAACTGACTGCATCCCCATCACATACAATTCAACTAAAAAAAATAAAAAAAATTACAGGTTCTAATGTAACATAATAGGTAAAAAGCCAAGAGGGGTGAATACTTTAGCAAGGCACTGTAGATATAGATATATAGAGATATAGATAGATATATACACACACACACACACACATTGCATTGGCATACATTGTAATCACATAGGATTTCATATAACCAAATAAAAGAAAAACATATGACAGTAACACAAGGGATCCTTGGAACCAGGTCCGAGGGATACCCAGCAACCCGGTACCACCGGAATCACCAGGGATATAACCACACCACCGGAAAAGAGTAGCGCAGGGTGGGTGTCTAGCGTCCCCTATGGACTCAGAGAAAGGGATTTATTGGAAGGTGCCAAAATCCTGTTTTCTCTATCATCCATAGGAGACGCTGGAGTTCAGTACCATTGGGACGTCCCAGAGCTTCCCAAATGGGCAGGAGAGCGATGAGAATTCCGGAAAACAAACACAGTCAAGCAGAGACTCAAGGCCACAACCAGGAGTACTGTGGAGCGTGACAAAATGATGTCAGAAAACGCAAGATGCAGTATGACCCAGAGGCAACCCATACAAAGACCCACCAAGAAAACAGGGATACATATATGGCTCCAATTACTGGGATACGTATATGGCACCAATATCCCTGCCAGCGAGCCTCTGCGCTCTTCCTCCCGTTCTGGTTTGGTACATTCCCATGGTACTAATGTGAAACCCAGCATCCTCTACGGACTACGAGAAAAGGAGTTACCGGTAGGTAATTAAAATCCTATTTTCTCCTACGTCCTAGAGCACAGTTTCTCAAACTCGGTCCTCAGGACCTGACACATTGCATGTTTTGCAGGTAACCCAGCAGGTGCACAGCTGTATTAATTACTCACAGACACATTTTAAAAGGTCCACAGGTGGAGTTAATTATTTCAATTGCGATTCTGTGAGGAGACCTGCAAAACATGCACTGTGTGGGGTCCTGAGGACCGAGTTTGAGAACCTATGTCCTAGAGGATGCTGGGGTCCACATTAGTACCATGGGGATGTACCAAAGCTCCCAGAACGGGAGGGAAAGCGCGGAGGCTCCTGCAGAACTAATTGACCAAACTTCAGGTCCTCAGAGGCCAAAGTATCGAACTTGTAAAAGTTTGCAAACGTGTTCGACCCAGACCAAGTTGCAGCTCGACAAAGTTGCACTGCCGTGACACCCCGGGCAGCCGGCCCAGGAAGACCCCACCTAATGAGTCGAGTGGGCCTTATCAGATTTTGGACAAGGCAGTCCTGCCGCAGAATAAGCGTGCTGGATAGTGAACCTAATCCAGCGAGAAATAGTCTGTTTAGAAGCAGGACACCCAATTTTCTTGGGATCATATAGGACAAACAGAGAGTCCAACTTTCTGCGAAGATAAGTTCTCTTCACATATATCTTCAGAGCCCTTACAACATCCAAAGGACTTTGATGAAATTGAGGAGTCAGGAGCCACAGGCACCACAATAGGTTGGTCGATATGAAATGCCGACACAACCTTCGGAAGAAACTGCTGACGTGTCCGGAGCTCAGCTCCATCTTCGTGGAAGATCAAGTAAGGGCTTTTACAGGCTAAAGCCCCCAATTCGGACACGCGTCTAGCAGAAGCTAAGGCCAACAATATGACCGCCTTCCATATAAGAAATTTGACCTCAAACTCCTGTATAAGCTCAAACCAATCTGACTGGAGGAACTGCAACACCACTTTAAGGTCCCGAGGCGCCATAGGCGGTACAAAGGGAGGTTGGATGTGCAGAACTCCCTTCAAAAAAGTCTGAACCTCAGGGAGGGCAGCCAATTGTTTCTGAAAGAAAATGGATAGGGCCAAAATCTGGACCTTCACAGATCCTAACCTCAAGCCCATATTGACTCCTGCTTGCAGGAAGAGGAGAAAACGTCCGAGTTGAAACTCCACCGTAGGAAACTGCTTGGACTCACACCAAGAGACATATTTCTTCCAAATACGATGGTAATGTTTAGACGTTACCCCTTTCCTAGCCTGTATGAGGGTAGGAATGACCTTCTTCGGAATGCCCTTCCGAGCAAGTATCAGGCGCTCAACTTCCATGCCGTCAAACGTAGCCGTGGTAAGTCTTGATAGGCGAATGGCCGCTGCTGCAGCAGGTCCTCCGGAAGAGGCCTCGGTTCTTCTTGCAGTAGATCCAGAAGGTCCGCGTACAAACACCTTCTTGGCGAGTCTGGGGCAATGAGGATCGCTTCAACTCTTGTTCTCTGCATGAGCTTTAGGATTCTTGGGATGAGTGGGAGTAGTGGAAACACGTACACTGACTGGAACACCCACGGAGACACCAGGGTGTCCACTGCCACTGCTTGTGGGTCCCTCGACCTGGAACAATTACGCCGAAGCTTCTTGTTGAGATGAGAGGTCATCATGTCTATTTGGGGTAATCCCCAAAAGTCTGTTATTTCCTTGAATACCTCCGGATGGAGACCCCACTCCCCTGGATGGAGATCGTGTCTGCTGAGGAAGTCCGCTTCCCAGTTGTCTACTCCCGGAATGAAGATCGCTGACAGCGCCAACGCGTGTTTTTCTGCCCAGAGGATGATTCTTGTTACCTCTGCCATCGCAGTTCTGCTCTTCGTTCTACCCTGTCAGTTTATGTAAGCCACTGTTGTCACATTGTCCGACTGCACTTGAACAGCCCGAATTCTCAGAAGATGGGCCGCTTGGAGAAGACCTTTGTAGACGGCTCTTAGTTCCAGAATGTTTATCGGCAGGCTAGCTTCCAGACTTCCTTGAAAGGTTTCCCCTTGAGTGACTGCACCCCAGCCCCGGAGACTTGCATCCGTGGTTAGAAGGATCCAGTCCTGAATCCCGAACCAGCGGCCCTCCAGAAGGTGAGGTAATTGCAGCCACCAGAGGAGTGAAATCCTGCCCTTTGGCGACAGACGAATTCTCTGGTGCATGTGTAGATGGGATCCCAACCACTTGTCTAGGAGATCCAGTTGGAAGGACCGAGCGTGAAACCTCCCTGTACTGATGAATTGACACCCGGGCTGGCTTTAAGACATCCCGGACCATCGTTTGAATCACCTACACCTTTTCCACTGAGATAAACACCCTGTGCACTTCCGTGTCGAGGATCATTCCCAGAAAGGACAACCGTCTGGTTGGTTCCAAATGTGACTTTGGAAGATTCAGGATCCAACCATGTTTTCTGAGTCGTGAGTGTTATGGACCGTAACAGCTTCTCCTTGGACGATGCCTTTATCAGCAGATCGTCCAGATACGGAATTATGTTCACCACCTGTCTGCGGAGGAGAATCATCATTTCCGCCATCACCTTGGTGAATACCCTAGGTGCTGTGGAGAGACCAAATGGGAGGGCCTGGAACTGAAAGTGACTGTCCAACAGTGTAAATCGCAGATAAGCTTGATGCGGCAGCCAAATCGGAATGTGGAGGTATGCATCCTTGATATCCAGGGATACTAGGAATTCGCCCTCCTCCAGACCTGATATCACCGCCCTTAGGGACTCCATTTTGAACATGAACTCCCTCAGAAAGGGTTTAGTGATTTTAAGTTCAAAATGGGCCTGATCAACCATCCGGTTTCGGTACCATGAAAAGGTTCGAATAGTAACCTTTGTTCTGCATGTGAGGTGGTACTGGCACAATGACCTGTGCCTCCACCAACTTCTGGACGGCTTCATGCAGGATTGTTCTGTCTGCCAGTAGAGCTGGCAAGCCTGATCAGAGAAATCGGTGAGGAGGGAGATTTCGAAATTCCAGCCTGTACCCCTGGGACACAATATTTTGCACCCAGGGGTCCAGGCCGGAGGACACCCAGACATGACTGAAATGTCCGAGTCTGACTCCCACCGGCCCCACCTCCGGGGCGTGCAGTCCACCGTTATGCGGAGGACTTAGGTGTACCTGAAGCAGGTTTCTGTTCCTGGAAACCTGCAGCTGCATGTTTCTTGAACTTGGGCCGACCTCTCCAAGAGAAGGTGTTGGATGGCTTGGCCTCTCTGGGCTTGTTAGACCAAAAGGACTGTGGCATAACTGTACAAAAAGGTTTCTTCGGAGCAGGTGTAGCTGAGGGAAGGAAGGGTGACCTACCAGCCGTAGCAGTGGATATCCACGCATCTAACGCTTCCCCAAAGAGAGCCTGACCTGTATAGGGTAGAGTCTCCGCACTTCTCCTGGATTCCACGTCGGCAGACCACTGTCGCAACCACAGCCCTCGACGAGCCGATATTGACATGGAGGAAATCCCCGCAGCCATGGAACCCAGGTCCTTCATGGATTCTACCAGAAATCCTGCAGAATCCTGAATGTTACGTAAAAACAATTCAACATCACATTTCTCCATAATATCCAAATCCTCAAGTAACGTGCTGACCACTTTACTATAGCTTTGGCAATCCAAGCACTGGCAATAGTGGGACGTAGTATTGCCCCAGAAGCAGTGTACATAGATTTGAGCGTATTATCAATTTTACGATAAGCCGGCTCTTTCAAGGCGGTAGATTGTGGAACAGGTAAAACCACCTTTTTTGAGAGTCTGGATACTGATCTGTCAACAATAGGCGGGTTTTCCCATTTTTCCCTATCCTCTTCCGGGAAAGGAAATGCTACCAGAACCCTTTTAGGTATCTGAAATTTTTTATCCGGGTTTTCCCAAGCTTTTTTAAATATAGCATTTAATTCCTTTGACGCAGGGAAGGTTAGCGAGGCTTTCTTATTTTCAGTGAAGTAAGCCTCCTCAACCTGCTCGGGTGTTGTATCAGCAATATTTAACACATCCCTAAGAGCCTCTATCATAAACTGCACCCCTTTTGCAAGTGATGCTGCCCCCCGCAACACATCTACGTCAATGTCTGTAGTATCAGAATCAGTATCAGTATCATCCTGCATGATCTGAGCAAGAGCACATTTATGGGAATATACAGCGGGGAGCCCTGATGTACAGGTACACCACCGATTTTCCGGCAACCGATGATCCGGAACCTCTTTTAATACGGACAATTTTGATTTGTCCGGATTAAAGGGGGTTAGGGACATCCTTTAATCCGGAACATTTTCTGCGCATGGGCGTAACACGCAATACGCGCAAGTGTCAGTGGGTACAGCTTCCACGGACACTGCAGGTGACACAGCAAGCATCAGTGGGGCTGTTATCGCGTCCAAGGTCACAGCAAGTACCGCACATGGGCGGAAGACACAGTACACACAAGTGTCAGTGAGTACAGCTTCTGAGGGCACTGCAGGTGACACAGCAAGCATCAGTGGGGCTGTTATGGCGTCCAAGGTCACAGCAAGTACCGCACATGGGCGGAAGACACAGCGCGCACAAGGCTCAGTGAGTACAGCTTCTGAGGGCACTGCAGGTGACACAGCAAGCATCAGTGGGGCTGTTATGGCGTCCAAGGTCACAGCAAGTACCGCACATGGGCGGAACACACAGCTTGAGCAAGTGTCAGTGAGTACAGCTTCTGAGGGCACTGCAGGTGACACAGCAAGCAACAGTGGGGCTGTTATGGCATCCGCAGACAGTTCAAGTGACAGTAGTGCTGCTATGCCTTCCAAGAACAGTGATGGTACAGGTATAAAGCGTAAACACAAGTCTACATCGGTGCAGGCAAAAGTTGAGATATTACGAAAACTCGACCGCGGTGTTTCAGTGAAGAAGCTGTGTGATACATACGGTCTTGGTTCCTCAACAGTGTATGACATAAAAAAACACAGGGAGAAAATATTACAGTTCTTTGCAGAAAGTCAATCTAAGAAGCAAATGAGCCTTAGGAAAACTATGAAATCTGGTAAAAGCACTGAGCTTGATGGAGTGTTGTTGGAATGGTTTCGACAACGTCGGAGTGATAGTGTAGACTTGTCAGGTATCATGGTACAGGAACAAGCTAAGTTGTATCATAAAGCACTAAAAATTGACTATGAGTGTGATTACAGTGAAGGATGCTTGCATAGGTTTAAGACACGTCATGGAATTTCGATCCGTAAAGTGTGTGGTGAAAAACGGTCTGCAAACCATGAAGCAGCTGATGACTATGTGGATGAGTTTGCAAAGCTTGTGGCTGATGAAAACCTCACCCCCCAGCAAGTTTATAATGCCGATGAAACTGCACTGTATTGGCGATGTACCCCTAGGAAAACTTTATCAATGGAGGATGAAGAAGCCCCCAGAGGGTTTAAACAATCTAAGGACACTGTTCTAGGTTGCTCCAATGCTGCCGAAACTCACCGATGCAAGCCACTAGTGATCGGAAAAAGTGAATGCCCTAGGGCTTTAAAAGGTGTTAAAGTGTATCCTGTAATTTATCGTGCAAATAAAAATGGATGGATTACCACCGAGTTAATGCTAGAGTGGTTTGAAAAGTATTTTGTGGCAGAAGCCAGAGCACACTGCACATCTGTAGGCCTACCAGAGGACTGCAAAATCCTTCTTATTCTGGACAACTGTTCAGCTCACCCTATAGCTGTACTGCTGCGCAAGAATAACGTGTTTACAGCATACTTACCACCAAACTGTACATCTCTTATCCAACCACAAGATCAAGGAATATTGCGCTCTATGAAGGCCAAGTATCATACACTTTTCATGAAACGCATGCTAGATGTGGTGAATTCAGGCAAGCCTATTGAGTCATTTATCAAAGACTTTAACATGAAAGATGTACTTTGGTTTGTTGCTAGTGCCTGGGAGAATGTAAATTCGTTAACACTAAAGAATGGTTGGCATAAGTTGTGGCCTGCCATGGTGTTTGAAAATGCACCTGATGAAGATCCCAGTATTGCCTTCACAGGATTTCGCGTAGCAAATGATGATGAATGTGTTCTTGAGTTACTTGAATATGCAAAAACTTGTACTGCAACTAGACTGCTGCCAACAACCTATCAAGTAGGCTGAACGAAGAAAATCTGGCAGAGTGGATGGAGGTTGACGTTGAAACACCTGTTGTGCGTCACTGTACTGACTCTGAAATTATAGATATGGTTTTGAAGCCTGCAAAAATCACTGAAAGTGACGATGGTGACAGTGAAGAAGAAAATGTTATTGAAATCCCCACTGGTATTGACAAGCTGATTGAGATGATAAGTGAGCTAATCAAAGGACTAGAACAACGTAACTTTGTGACAGAACAAGAGCTAATGCATTTTCACTTGATGAAAGAAAAACTGTACAGGGAAAGGTCAAAACTTATGAAACAACCTCGCCTTGATGTCATGTTTAAGAAGCTATGCAAGAATGTGCCTAAGAGCAGTACCTGTTCTCAAGCATCTCCAATTCCTCCAAGTTCTAGATCAGGTCCCTGTTCCCCAGACATCCCAGATGCAACTGTCCCACCTGAAATAATTATTCAAGACCAAGCTGATGATTAGGTTGTAGTGGGAGTTGGACTGTGGGAGGTTTAAAGTTGGGCTGTGGAAGGTTTAGAGTTGGGCTGTGGAAGGTATAGGGTAGGTTGTTGGGCTGTGGAAGTTATAGGGTAGGTTGTAATAGGAGTTGGGCTGTGGAAGGTTTAGAGTTGGGCTGTGGAAGGTATAGGGTAGGTTGTTGGGCTGTGGAAGTTATAGGGTAGGTTGTAATAGGAGTTGGGCTGTGGAAGGTTTAGAGTTGGGATGTGGAAGGTATAGGGTAGGATGTTGGGCTGTGGAAGGTTTAGAGTTGGGCTGTGGAAGGTTTAGAGTTGGGCTGTGGAAGGTATAGGGTAGGTTGTTGGGCTGTGGAAGGTTTAGAGTTGGGCTGTGGAAGGTATAGGGTAGGTTGTAGTGGGAGTTGGGCTGTGGGAGGGTAAGAGTTAGTGTCATTTTGCATGAGGTTTAGTACTTTCCTTGTAGTGACTGTTTCACTTACTGTTAATGGTTGTTCAAAACGTACCTGATACCTGTTTTGCTTATAAACAGTTTTGCATACACTACTGTGTTTATTCATTAATTAATATTATACTGTAGCATATATTTTACTATTTATTGCTTTAGAAATGTTCTGAAGGTGCAAAATTAGTTTCCACCGTTAATCCGGCAAAATCGATAATCCGGCACGGCACTGGAACAGAGGATGCCGGAAAATCGGTGGTGTACCTGTACCAGAACTGGGCCATACTGCCAAAGAGTAGCAGATTCATTTTGTGCAACCCTATTAGAAATCTGAGAAATCATAGATTTGATAGAGGACAACCACTCAGGCTCCCTTGCTGGAATTTGTGCTAAACCAATGCAATCCTGATTACATGGAATGGGATCATCCTGAGAGGACATATCCTCTGCAGCATATGACACAGAGTCCCTGGACATTGCTTAATGGAGACCACAGGCACTCCACACACACACAGGGGAGGGCAGACAGAGTTTCGCCCCCAAGAATGACAAGAGAGACACAGAGATTGGAGCCAACCCACACACAGCGCTTTTACTATAAAGGGAGACCCCCTATAAGTGCTGCCTGTGCACCTTAATAGGTTACATAGTCGTTTTGCAGCCCCCCCCCCCCCCCCGCTCCTTCTACAACCCCCTGGTACCGTGATAGATAGCTGGAGTTGCTGTGGAGGAACTTGCTCTTCACCGACATCGCTGTGCAGGCAGGAAAATTGCGCTGAAACGCTGCTGGGTCCGCTATGAGAAGATTATACTAGCAAGAGGATTGATGCTGGCTGAGATCCGGGGACCCCGACAGGCTGTGTGACCAGTGTAGGGTGTAGGCGCTGGCTCAGGGCGCCCCTCACAGTGTACCGCTGAGCCTACCCCGATATCGCCATCTTCACACCAGCCCCCCGCTGGCTAGAGGGGGTCGGTGACTCACTCGCCACAATCTTCAGCTCTGTAAGGGGGGGGGTGGCATGCTGCTGGGGTGAGCGATCCCCTGCGGCGGGGAACAATCTATCCCCTCTGGAACTCAGTGTCCAGTCAGCGGAGACAGTGGCTCAGACCACGCAGGGCGGACAATGCTCCCCCCTCAGTCCCTCGCTGCAGGGAGGCTGTTGCCAGCAGCCTCCCTGTAAAAAAACACTCTAAAACTAAACTTTACTAAGGAAACTCTGGAGAGCTCACCTAGCTGTGACCGGCTCCTCCGAGCACATTTTCTAAACGGAGTCTGGTAAGAGAGGCATAGAGGGAGGAGCCAGCCCACACTCTCAAACTCTTAAAGTGCCAATGGCTCCTGGTGGACACGTCTATACCCAATGGTACTAATGTGGACCCCAGCATCCTCTAGGACGTAAGAGAAATAATAAGATTTTACTTACCGATAAATCTATTTCTCGGAGTCCGTAGTGGATGCTGGGGTTCCTGAAAGGACCATGGGGAATAGCGGCTCCGCAGGAGACAGGGCACAAAAAGTAAAGCTTTTCCAGATCAGGTGGTGTGCACTGGCTCCTCCCCCTATGACCCTCCTCCAGACTCCAGTTAGGTACTGTGCCCGGACGAGCGTACACAATAAGGGAGGATTTTGAATCCCGGGTAAGACTCATACCAGCCACACCAATCACACCGTACAACTTGTGATCTAAACCCAGTTAACAGTATGATAACAGCGGAGCCTCTGAAAGATGGCTTCCTTCAACAATAACCCGAATTAGTTAACAATAACTATGTACAATTATTGCAGATAATCCGCACTTGGGATGGGCGCCCAGCATCCACTACGGACTCCGAGAAATAGATTTATCGGTAAGTAAAATCTTATTTTCTCTATCGTCCTAGTGGATGCTGGGGTTCCTGAAAGGACCATGGGGATTATACCAAAGCTCCCAAACGGGCGGGAGAGTGCGGATGACTCTGCAGCACCGAATGAGAGAACTCCAGGTCCTCCTTAGCCAGAGTATCAAATTTGTAAAATTTTACAAACGTGTTCTCCCCTGACCACGTAGCTGCTCGGCAAAGTTGTAATGCCGAGACCCCTCGGGCAGCCGCCCAAGATGAGCCCACCTTCCTTGTGGAGTGGGCCTTTACAGATTTAGGCTGTGGCAGGCCTGCCACAGAATGTGCAAGTTGGATTGTGCTACAGATCCAACGAGCAATCGTCTGCTTAGACGCAGGAGCACCCATCTTGTTGGGTGCATACAATATAAACAACGAGTCAGATTTTCTGACTCCAGCTGTCCTTGCAATATATATTTTTAATGCTCTGACAACGTCCAGTAACTTGGAGTCCTCCAAGTCACTTGTAGCCGCAGGCACTACAATAGGCTGGTTCAGATGAAATGTTGACACCACCTTAGGGAGAAAATGCGGACGAGTCCGCAGTTCTGCCCTGTCCGAATGGAAAATCAGATATGGGCTTTTGTAAGATAAAGCTGCCAGTTCTGACACTCTCCTGGCCGAAGCCAGGGCTAGAAGCATGGTCACTTTCCATGTGAGATATTTCAAATCCACCTTCTTTAGTGGTTCAAACCAATGAGATTTTAGAAAGTCCAAAACCACATTGAGATCCCACGGTGCCACTGGAGGCACCACAGGAGGCTGTATATGTAGCACTCCCTTAACAAGGTCTGGACTTCAGGGACTGAAGCCAATTCTTTTTGAAAGAAAATCGACAGGGCCGAAATTTGAACCTTAATAGATCCCAATTTGAGACCCATAGACAATCCTGATTGCAGGAAATGTAGGAATCGACCCAGTTGAAATTCCTCCGTCGGAGCACTCCGATCTTCGCACCACGCAACATATTTCCGCCAAATTTGGTGATAATGTTGCACGGTTACTTCCTTCCTTGCTTTAATCAAAGTAGGAATGACTTCTTCCAGGATGCCTTTTTCCTTTAGGATCCGGCGTTCAACCGCCATGCCGTCAAACGCAGCCGCGGTAAGTCTTGAAACAGACAGGGACCCTGCTGAAGCAAGTCCCTCCTTAGAGGTAGAGGCCACGGATCTTCCGTGATCATCTCTTGAAGTTCCGGGTACCAAGTCCTTCTTGGCCAATCCGGAACCACTAGTATCGTCCTTACGCCTCTTTGCCGTATAATTCTCAATACTTTTGGTATGAGAGGCAGAGGAGGAAACACATACACCGACTGGTACACCCAAGGCGTTACCAGCGCGTCCACAGCTATTGCCTGCGGATCTCTTGACCTGGCGCAATACCTGTCCAGTTTTTTGTTGAGGCGAGACGCCATCATGTCCACCATTGGTCTTTCCCAACGGGTTACCAGCAAGTGGAAGACTTCTGGATGAAGTCCCCACTCTCCCGGGTGAAGATCGTGTCTGCTGAGGAAGTCTGCTTCCCAGTTGTCCACTCCCGGGATGAACACTGCTGACAGTGCTATCACATGATTCTCTGCCCAGCGAAGAATCCTTGCAGCTTCTGCCATTGCACTCCTGCTTCTTGTGCCGCCCTGTCTGTTCACATGGGCGACTGCCGTGATGTTGTCCGACTGGATCAACACCGGTTTTCCCTGAAGCAGAGGTTCTGCCTGGCTTAGAGCATTGTATATTGCTCTTAGTTCCAGAATGTTTATGTGAAGAGACGTTTCCAGGCTCGTCCATACTCCCTGGAAGTTTCTTCCTTGTGTGACTGCTCCCCAGCTTCTCAGGCTGGCGCCCGTGGTCACCAGGATCCAATCCTGTATGCCGAATCTGCGGCCCTCCAATAGATGAGCACTCTGCAACCACCACAGAAGAGACACCCTTGTCCTTGGAGACAGGGTTATCCGCAGGTGCATCTGAAGATGCGACCCTGACCATTTGTCCAACAGATCCCTTTGGAAAATTCTTGCGTGGAATCTGCCGAATGGAATTGCTTCGTAAGAAGCCACCATTTTTCCCAGGACTCTTGTGCATTGATGTACAGACACCTTTCCTGGTTTTAGGAGGTTCCTGACAAGCTCGGATAACTCCTTGGCTTTTTCCTCCGGGAGAAAAACCTTTTTCTGAACCGTGTCCAGAATCATCCCTAGGAACAGCAGACGAGTTGTCGGCATTAACTGGGATTTTGGAATAATCAGAATCCACCCGTGCTGTTTTAGCACTTCTTGCGACAGTGCTAATCCCATCTCTAGCTGTTCTCTGGACCTTGCCCTTATTAGGAGATCGTCCAAGTATGGGATAATTAATATGCCTTTTCTTCGAAGAAGAATCATCATCTCGGCCATTACCTTTGTAAAGACCCGAGGTGCCGTGGACAATCCGAACGGCAGCGTCTGAAACTGATAGTGACAGTTTTGTACAACGAACCTGAGGTACCCCTGGTGTGAGGGGTAAATTGGAACGTGGAGATACGCATCCTTGATGTCCAAGGATACCATAAAGTCCCCCTCTTCCAGGTTCGCTATCACTGCTCTGAGTGACTCCATCTTGAACTTGAACTTCTTTATGTACAGGTTCAAGGACTTCAGATTTAGAATAGGCCTTACCGAGCCATCCGGCTTCGGTACCACAAAAAGAGTGGAATAATACCCCTTCCCTTGTTGTAGAAGAGGTACCTTGACTATCACCTGCTGAGAGTACAGCTTGTGAATGGCTTCCAAAACCGTCTCCCTTTCGGAGGGGGACGTTGGTAAAGCAGACTTCAGGGAACGGCGAGGTGGATCTGTCTCTAATTCCAACCTGTACCCCTGAGATATTATCTGCAGGATCCAGGGATCTACCTGCGAGTGAGCCCACTGCGCGCTGTAATTTTTGAGACGACCACCCACCGTCCCCGAGTCCGCTTGAGAAGCCCCAGCGTCATGCTGAGGCTTTTGTAGAAGCCGGGGAAGGCTTCTGTTCCTGGGAAGGAGCTGCCTGTTGCTGTCTCTTCCCTCGACCTCTGCCTCGTGGCAGATATGAATAGCCCTTTGCTCTCTTATTTTTAAAGGAACGAAAGGGCTGCGGTTGAAAAGTCGGTGCCTTTTTCTGTTGGGGAGTGACTTGAGGTAGAAAGGTGGATTTCCCGGCTGTAGCCGTGGCCACCAAATCTGATAGACCGACTCCAAATAACTCCTCCCCTTTATACGGCAAAACTTCCATATGTCGTTTTGAATCCGCATCGCCTGTCCACTGTCGCGTCCATAAAGCTCTTCTGGCCGAAATGGACATAGCACTTACCCGTGATGCCAGTGTGCAGATATCCCTCTGTGCATCACGCATATAAAGAAATGCATCCTTTATTTGTTCTAACGACAGTAAAATATTGTCCCTGTCCAGGGTATCAATATTTTCAATCAGGGACTCTGACCAAACTACCCCAGCACTGCACATCCAGGCAGTCGCTATAGCTGGTCGTAGTATAACACCTGCATGTGTGTATATACTTTTTTGGATATTTTCCATCCTCCTATCTGATGGATCTTTAAGTGCGGCCGTCTCAGGAGAGGGTAACGCCACTTGTTTAGATAAGCGTGTTAGCGCCTTGTCCACCCTAGGAGGTGTTTCCCAGCGCTCCCTAACCTCTGGCGGGAAAGGGTATAATGCCAATAATTTCTTTGAAATTATCAGCTTTTTATCAGGGGCAACCCACGCTTCATTACACACGTCATTTAATTCTTCTGATTCAGGAAAAACTATAGGTAGTTTTTTCACACCCCACATAATACCCTGTTTAGTGGTACCTGTAGTATCAGCTAAATGTAACGCCTCCTTCATTGCCAAAATCATATAACGTGTGGCCCTACTGGAAAATACGGTTGATTCGTCACCGTCACCACTGGAGTCAGTGCCTGTGTCTGGGTCTGTGTCGACCGACTGAGGCAAAGGGCGTTTCACAGCCCCTGACGGTGTTTGAGTCGCCTGGACAGGCACTAATTGATTGTCCGGCCGTCTCATGTCGTCAAACGACTGCTTTAGCGTGTTGACACTATCCCGTAGTTCCATAAATAAAGGCATCCATTCTGGTGTCGACTCCCTAGGGGGTGACATTCTCATATTTGGCAATTGCTCCGCCTCCACACCAATATCGTCCTCATACATGTCGACACACACGTACCGACACACAGCAGACACACAGGGAATGCTCCTAACGAAGACAGGACCCACTAGCCCTTTGGGGAGACAGAGGGAGAGTTTGCCAGCACACACCAAAAGCGCTATATATAACAGGGATAGCCTTATAATAAGTGCTCCCTTATAGCTGCTTTATATATATCAAAATATCGCCATAAATTTGCCCCCCCTCTCTGTTTTACCCTGTTTCTGTAGTGCAGTGCAGGGGAGAGACCTGGGAGCCGTCCTGACCAGCGGAGCTGTGAGAGGAAATGGCGCCGTGTGCTGAGGAGATAGGCCCCGCCCCTTTTCCGGCGGGCTCGTCTCCCGCTATTTAGTGAATCCAGGCAGGGGTTAAATATCTCCATATAGCCTCTGGGGGCTATATGTGAGGTATTTTTAGCCTTTATATAGGTTACATTTGCCTCCCAGGGCGCCCCCCCCCCCAGCGCCCTGCACCCTCAGTGACTGCGTGTGAAGTGTGCTGAGAGGAAAATGGCGCACAGCTGCAGTGCTGTGCGCTACCTTTAGAAGACTGCAGGAGTCTTCAGCCGCCGATTCTGGACCTCTTCTGACTTCAGCATCTGCAAGGGGGCCGGCGGCGCGGCTCCGGTGACCATCCAGGCTGTACCTGTGATCGTCCCTCTGGAGCTGATGTCCAGTAGCCAAGAAGCCAATCCATCCTGCACGCAGGTGAGTTCACTTCTTCTCCCCTCAGTCCCTCGTTGCAGTGATCCTGTTGCCAGCAGGACTCACTGTAAAATAAAAAACCTAAGCTAAACTTTTTCTAAGCAGCTCTTTAGGAGAGCCACCTAGATTGCACCCTTCTCGGCCGGGCACAAAAATCTAACTGGAGTCTGGAGGAGGGTCATAGGGGGAGGAGCCAGTGCACACCACCTGATCTGGAAAAGCTTTACTTTTTGTGCCCTGTCTCCTGCGGAGCCGCTATTCCCCATGGTCCTTTCAGGAACCCCAGCATCCACTAGGACGATAGAGAAATTAATTTTATTTATATAGCGCTCTTTCTCCGGACAGGACTCAAGGCGCTTTACCGCTACTGCATAGAACATTTCTAATGCAAGCAACCATGGACACCATCAATGCATTCTTTTTGCAAAAAGGTGCCATACATTTTTGTTTAGATGTGTGTTATAGGTCTACATTATAATAATATAATAAGACTAATGCAGCTTAAGACACATAGGGGAGAATTTAGTTAGTGACTGTACTTTCCGCAGATAATCGGCACTTTGACACTTCAGTACTCAACTGAAGTACCGGTTTTCTGCCCTGTCAACAATATTCCGAAATGTCGTAAAACGCATGGATGAGAGGTCATAAGCGGGTCCATTTTCAACCATTTTTGCCCATAAGGCAACGAAAATTAATGGTCGTAATCAGAGGGGAAACAGCCCGCAATAGGATACACAAGTGTCGGATCCCCAGTGCCGAAAAAGGATCCGACACTAATTGAATATTCCCTATAGGGGGAATTCAACTGTGGGCGAACAGATGCACCCGGCCGAATTAGCATGACTCCCACTGCACTTTACGGCTGCAGAATATAGCTCAAAAGTGTTCACTACCCCAAACAAAGGAGTGCAAATCGGCTGGTTGAAGGGCGTGAGTCAGCATTTAAACAATGCAGCAACTGCATGTCGCCCCCTTCTCCCACAATTGAATTCCCCTAATAGTTTTTATAGAAATTGTGTTGAATAAACTGGACATGGTTATTTTATAAACAAAACTTATTACTCTTCCTTATTTTTATTACTGTTGATTGTAACCATTAGTGTAGTTAAAGTTTAACTTGTTATTCCCTTTTCAACCAGCATTTTAGATGTTTAACTTTAGAAAAGGTAAAAGAAAATAATGTAATTTTTCAAGGGGCAAATAGAGCAGCATAAAACACATGAACAATCTCTTATTGAACTTCTAAACTAAACAGTTATCGATGCATTTAAATCAGTTGCAAACTTTTATGAAATAAGACAAAAGTAGAAAGTAGAAAGTAAACATGTATATATTGCTCTCTTGCAAGGACAGCGGTTTTTCTAGTCACTACTTTTACATAGCTGTGGGTGAGCATGTGAGCAGGAAAACCATTTCTCTAACGTCCTAAGTGGATGCTGGGACTCCGTAAGGACCATGGGGATTAGCGGCTCCACAGGAGACTGGGCACAACTAAAGAAAGCTTTAGGACTACCTGGTGTGCACTGGCTCCTCCCACTAAGACCCTCCTCCAGACCTCAGTTAGATTCTTGTGCCCGGCTGAGCTGGATGCACACTAGGGGCTCTCCTGAGCTCCTAGAAAGATGGTAGCTTCTTACGAAGAATTTCCATTCGCCAAGTCCCATGCAAGGATCTTCCAGTGGGATCTGTTGGACAAGTGGTCCGGGTCGCATCCTCAGATGCATCGGCGGATAACCCTGTCTCCAAGGGCCAGGGTGTCGCTGTGGTGGTGACTGCAGAGTGCTCATCTTCTAGGGGGCCGCAGATTCGGCATACAGGACTGGGTCCTGGTGACCACGGATGCCAGCCTTCAAGGCTGGGGGGCAGTCACACAGGGAAGAAACTTCCAAGGCCTATGGAAAAGTCAGGAGACTTCCCTACACATAAATGTTCTGGAACTATGGGCCATTTACAATGCCCTAAGTCAGGCTAGACCCCTGCTTCAACACCAGCCGGTGCTGATCCAGTCAGACAACATCACGGCGGTCGCTCATGTAAACCGACAGGGCGGCACAAGAAGCAGGATGGCGATGGCAGAAGCCACAAGGATTCTCCGATGGGCGGAAAATCATGTGTTAGCACTGTCAGCAGTGTTCATTCCCGGAGTGGACAACTGAGAAGCAGACTTTCTCAGCAGACACGACCTCCACTCGGGAGAGTGGGGACTTCATCCAGAAGTCTTCCAAATGATTGTACACCGTGGGGAAAGGCCACAGGTGGACAGGATGGCGTCCTGCCTCAACAAAAAGCTACAAAGATATTGCGCCAGGTCAAGGGACCCTCAGGCGATAGCTGTGGACACTCTGGTAACACCGTGGGTGTACCAGTCGGTGTATGTGTTCCCTTCTCTGCCTCTCATACCCAGGGTAATGAGAATAATAAGAAGGCGAGGAGTAAGAACTATACTCATTGTTCCGGGTGGCCAAGAAGAGCTGGGAACTCCAAGAAATGATGTCAGAGGACCCATGGCCTCTGCCGCTCAGACAGGACCTGCTGCAGCAGGGGGCCTGTCTGTTCCAAGACGTACCGCGGCTGCGTTTGACGGCATGGCGGTTGAACGCCGGATCCTGAAGGAAAAGGGCATTCCGGAGGAAGTTATCCCTACGCTATTTAAAGCTAGGAAAGAAGTGAACGCAAACCATTATCACCGCATATGGCGGAAATATGTTGCGTGCTGTGAGACCAGTAAGGCCCCAAAGGAGGAATTTCAGCTAGGTCGATTTCTGCACCTCCTACAAGTCAGAGGTGACTATGGGCCTAAAATTGGGTTCCATTAAGGTCCAGATTTCGGCTCTATCGATTTTCTTCCAAAATAGAACTGGCTTCACTGCCTGAAGTTCAGACTTTTGTTAAGGGAGTGCTGCATAGTCAGCCCCCGTTTGTGCCTCCAGTGGCACCGTGGGATCTCAACGTAGTGTTGGATTTCCTGAAGTCGCATTGAGTTGAGCCACTTAAATCCGTGGAGCTACAATACCTCACATGGAAAGTGGTCATGCTGTGGGCCTTGGCGTCGGCCAGGCGTGTATCAGAATTGGCGGCTTTCTCAAAAGCCCTTATCTGTATTTTATATGGATAAGGCGGAATTGCGGACTCGTTCCCAATTCCTTCCTAAGGTGGTAGCAGTTTTTCATGTGAACCAACCTATTGTGGTGCCTGCGGCTACTTGGGACTTGGAGGATTCCAAGTTACTGGACGTAGTCAGGGCCCTGAAAAGTATATGTTTCCAGGACGGCTGGAGTCAGGAAAACTGACTCGCTATTTATCCTGTATGCACCCAACAAGCTGGGTGCTCCTGCTTCTAAGCAGACTATTGCTCGCTGGATCTGTAGCACGATTCAACTTGCACATTCTGCGGCTGGACTGCCGCACCCTAAATCTGTGAAAGCCCATTCCACGAGGAAAGTGGGCTCTTCTTGGGCGGCTGCCCGAGGGGTCTCGGCTTTACAAATTTGCCGAGCTGTTACTTGGTCGGGTTCAAACACTCTTGCAAGAGTCTACAAGTTTGATACCTTGGCTGAGGAGGACCTAGAGTTTGCTCATTCGGTGCTGCAGAGTCATCCGCACTCTCCCGCCCGTTTGGGAGCTTTGGTATAATCCCCATGGTCCTTACGGAGTCCCAGCATCCACTTAGGACATTAGAGAAAATAAGATTTTACTCACCGGTAAATCTATTTCTCGTAGTCCGTAGTGGATGCTGGGCGCCCATCCCAAGTGCGGATTGTCTGCAATACTTGTATATAGTTATTGCCTAACTAAAGGGTTATTGTTGAGCCATCTGTTGAGAGGCTCAGTTGTTATCATACTGTTAACTGGGTATAGTATCACGAGTTATACGGTGTGATTGGTGTGGCTGGTATGAGTCTTACCCGGGATTCAAAATCCTTCCTTATTGTGTCAGCTCTTCCGGGCACAGTATCCTAACTGAGGTCTGGAGGAGGGTCTTAGTGGGAGGAGCCAGTGCACACCAGGTAGTCCTAAAGCTTTCTTTAGTTGTGCCCAGTCTCCTGCGGAGCCGCTAATCCCCATGGTCCTTACGGAGTCCCAGCATCCACTACGGACTACGAGAAATAGATTTACCGGTGAGTAAAATCTTATTTTCAGTAGTAACAATCGCCATCACTTCTGGTCCTAGCATTAGTATTGCCAATCTCTTTAAGGGAGTCACAGAGGGCTCTTGCCGTGTCCTGAATGTGTTTTAGTTAAGTTACAGTAGTAACTAAAGGTCATATCACCCGAGAGACCTTCCTGAATTTGAGTAGCCCAGGAATGAATTGCTTGTATCATTCAGCAACCTGCAATGACCGGTCATTGAGCTACACCTGCAGCACTGTAGATAGGAAAATTGAAACCACTCTGAAATCTATCTGCCGGGTCCTTTACCATAGAGGAGCCCGGAGCAGGAAGTACCGCCTTTTTGGAAAGGCAAGAGACTGAGACGTCTACTGCTGGAGATTCTTCCCTGAATATCCAGCCTTCAGGGGCAAATGGAAAGGTATTTAAACACCTGATATTTTTTATCTGGATTTTTCCAGGCTATTTTAAATAAATCATCCAATTCCTTGGAGTTAGGAAATGTGACTATCATTTTGTTTTGTGGGAGGAAAAATAAGATTTTACTCACCGGTAAATCTATTTCTCGTAGTCCGTAGTGGATGCTGGGGACTCCGTAAGGACCATGGGGAATAGACGGCTCCGCAGGAGACTGGGCACATCTAAAGAAAGCTTTAGGACTATCTGGTGTGCACTGGCTCCTCCCCCTATGACCCTCCTCCAAGCCTCAGTTAAAACACTGTGCCCGGAAGAGCTGACACAATAAGGAAGGATTTTGAATCCCGGGTAAGACTCATACCAGCCACACCAATCACACCATATAACTCGTGATAGGAACCCCGGTTAACAGTATGATAACAATGGAACCTCTGAATAGATGGTTCGCAATAACAACCCGATTCGTGTAACAATAACTATTTACAAGTATTGCAGACAATCCACACTTGGGATGGGCGCCCAGCATCCACTACGGACTACGAGAAATAGATTTACCGGTGAGTAAAATCTTATTTTCTCTGACGTCCTAGTGGATGCTGGGGACTCCGTAAGGACCATGGGGATTATACCAAAGCTCCCAAACGGGCGGGAGAGTGCGGATGACTCTGCAGCACCGAATGAGAGAACTCCAGGTCCTCCTCAGCCAGGGTATCAAATTCATAAAATTTTTCAAACGTGTTTGCCCCTGACCAAGTAGCAGCTCGGCCAAGTCGTAAAGCCGAGACCCCTCGGGCAGCCGCCCAAGATGAACCCACCTTCCTTGTGGAATGGGCTTTTAGAGATTTAGGCTGCGGTAGTCGCACCGCAGAATGCGCAAGCTGAATAGTGCTACAAATCCAGCGCGCTACAGTCTGCTTAGAAGCAGGAGCACCCAGCTTGTTGGGTGCATCTAGGATAAACAGCGAGTCAGTTTTCCTGACTCCAGCCGTCCTGGAAATATAATTTTTCAGGGCCCTGACTACGTCCAGTAACTTGGAATCCTCCAGGTCCCTAGTAGCCGCAGGCACCAATAATAGGTTGGTACAAGTGAAAACCTGATACCACCTTCGGGAGAAAGTGAGGACGAGTCCTCAACTCTGCCCTATCCATATGGAAAGTCAGGTAAGGGCTTTTTTATGACAAAGCCGGCAATTCTGACACATGCCTGGCCGAAGCCAGAGCCAACACATGACCACTTTTCATGTGAGATATTTCAATCCACGGTTTTAAGTGGCTCAAACCAATGTGATTCCAGGAACTACAAAACCACATTTAGATCCCAAGGTGCCACTGGGGCACAAAGAAGGGGCTGAATATGCAGCACTCTCTTACAACGTCTGAACTTCAGGCTGACATCCTTCCTGGCTTTGATCAGGATAAGAATGACTACCTCCGGAATGCCTTTTTCACTCAGGATCCGGTGTTCAACCGCCATGCCGTCAACGCAGCCGCGGTAAGTCTTTGAACAGACAGGGCCCCTGCTGCAGCCGATCCTGTCTGAGTGGCAGAGGCCATGGGTCCTCTGAGATCATCTCTTGAAGTTCCGGGTACCAAGCCCTTCTTGGCCAATCCGAAACAATGAGTATAGTTCTTACTCCTCTTTTTCTTATTATCCTCAGTACCTTGGGTATGAGAGGGAGAGGAGGGAACACATAAACCGACTGGTACACCCGCGGTTGCACTAGAGCGTCCACAGCGATCGCCTGAGGTTCCCTTGACCTGGCGCAATATCTTTTTTATTGAGGCGGGACGCCATCATGTCCACCTGTGGTCTTTCCCAACGGTTTACTAGCATTTGGAAGACATCTGGATGAAGTCCCTATTCTCCCGGGTGGAGTCTGCTGCGGAAGTCTGCTTCCCAGTTGTCCACTCCCGGAATGAACACTGCTGCCAGTGCTACCACATGATTTTCCGCCCAACGGGGAATCCTTGTGGCTTCTGCCATTGCCCTCCTGCTTCTTGTGCCACCCTGCCTGTTTACATGGGCGAGCGCCGTGATGTTGTCTGATTGGAACAGTACGGCTGGTGAAGCAGGGGCCTTGTTTTGCTTAGGGCCTTGTAAATGGCTCTTATCTCCAGAAAATTTATGTTAAGTGAAAACTCCTGTTTGGACCATAGTCCTTGGAATTTTATTCCCTGTGTGACTGCACCCCAGCCCTGAAGGCTGGCATCCGTGGTCACCAGGACCCAGTCCTGTATTCCGAATCTGCGGCCCTCTAGTAGATGAGCCCTCTGCAGCCACCACCGCAGCGACACCCTGGTTCTTGCCGACCGGGTTATCCGCTGCTGTATCTGGAGATGGGACCCGGACCATTTGTCCAACAGGTCCCACTGGAAAATACTTGCGTGGAACTTTCCTAATGGAATTGCTTCGTACGAAGCTACCATTTTTTCCCAGGACTCGTGTGCATTGATGTACCGACACCTGTCCCGGTCTTAGGAGGTTTCTGACTAGAGATGACAACTCCTCGGCTTTTTCCATTGGAAGAAACACTTTTTTCTGGTCTGTTTCCAGAATCATTCCCAGGAACAGAAGACGTGTCGTCGGGACCAGCTGTGACTTTGGAATTGAGAATCCAGTCCTGCTGTTGCAGCACTTCCCGAGAAAGTGCTACCCCCTTACCAACTGTTCCTTGGACCTCGCCTTTATCAGGAGATCGTCCAAGTACGGGATAATTAAAACTCCCTTCTTGCGAAGGAGTATCATCATTTCGGTCATTACCCCGGTAAAGACCCTCGGTGCCGTGGATAATCCAAACGGCAGCGTCTGGAACTGATAGAGACAGTCCTGTACCACAACCTTGAGGTACTCCTGGTGAGGAGGGTAAATGGGGACATGCAGGTAAGTATCCTTGATGTCCAGAGAGACACTGTAATCCCCCTCATCCAGGTTCGCAATAATCGCCCTGAGCGATTTCATCTTGCACTTGAATCTTTTGTTATATGTGTTCAAGGATTTTTTATATTTAAGATGGGTCTCACCGAACCGTCCGGCTTCGGTACCACAAACATTGTGGAAAAGTAACCCTTTTCCTGTTGAAGGAGGGGTACCTTGATAATCACTTGCTGTGAATACAGTTTTTTGGATTGCCACCAACACTGCCTCCCTGGCAGAGGGAGTTGCCGGTAAGGCAGATTTT
This sequence comes from Pseudophryne corroboree, assembly GCF_028390025.1. Lineage (NCBI taxonomy): Eukaryota > Metazoa > Chordata > Amphibia > Anura > Myobatrachidae > Pseudophryne > Pseudophryne corroboree. The sequence continues at coordinate 249,169,869 of NC_086450.1, read as the reverse complement.
AGGAAACGGCGGGGGGGAGACGTCTCGAATTCCAGCCTGTACCTCTGAGATACTGTTTGAAGAACCCAGGGATCCACCTGTGAGAGAGCCCACTGTGCGCTGAAATTTCTGAGACGGGCCCCCACCGTACCCGGGTCCGTCTGAGCAGCCCCAGCGTCATGCTGTGGACTTACCGGACGCAGGGGAGGACTTCTGCTCCCGGGAACTAGCTGTGTGCTACAGCTTTTTCCCTCTACCTTTTCCTCTTCGCAGAAAAGATGAGCCTCTAGCTCTCTACTTTTCTGGGGCCGAAGGGACTGTACCTGATAATACAGTGATTACTTTTGCTGTGGGGTAGCTTGTGGCAAAAGTTTTGATTTCCCAGCCGTAGCTGTGGAAACGAGGTCTGAAAGACCATCCCCAAACAGTTCCACCCCCTTCTAGGGCAAACTTCCATGTGCCGTTTTAAATCGGCATCGCCCGACCATTGCCGAGTCCATAACCCCCGTCTGGCGGCAATGGTTTTACATAGCGCTTATTAGTGATGCCAGTCGGCAAATATCCCTCTGTGCATCACGCATGTATAAGACAGCGTCTTTTATATGCTCTATTTTCAGCAAAATATTGTCCCTATCTATAGTATAACTATTATCCGACAGGGAATCTGACCACGCAGCTGCCGCACTGCACATCCATGCCGAGGCAATAGCAGGTCTCAATATAATGCCCGTGTGTGTGTATATAGCTTTAAGGGTAGTTTTCTGCTTTCTATCAGCAGGTCCCTCAGGGCGGCCGTATCCGTGATGGTAGTGCCACCTTTCTTAATAAGCGTGTAACCGCTTTATCTACCCTAGGGGTTATTTCCCAAGTGACCTATCCTCTGGCGGAAAAGGGTACGCTGCTTTAGAAATTATCAATTTCTTATCGGGGGAAGTCCACGCTTCCTCACACACCTCATATCAATTTCCCAGATGCAGGAAAACTACTGGTAGTTTTCTGTCACCAACATAATACCCCTTTTTTTTTTTTTTTTTGTGGTATCTGGGGTATTATCTGAAATGTGTAATACATTTTTCATTGCCTCAATCATGTAACGGGTGGCCCTATTGGAAGGTACACTAGTCTCATCGTCGTCGACACTGGAGTCGGTATCCGTGTCAACATCTGTGTCTGCCATCTGAGGTAGCGGGCGTTTTAGAGCCCCTGATGACATGTGAGACGCTTGGACAGGCACAAGCTGAGCAGCCAGCTGTCCTATGTCGTCAAACCTTTTATGTAAGGAGTTGACACTGTCACGTAATTCCTTCCATAAGTCCATCCACACCGGTGTCGACCCCGCAGGGGGGTGAAATCCCATTCACAGGCATTTGCTCCGCCTCCACATCATTATCTTCATCATACATGTCGACACAGCAGTACCGACACACAGCACACACACAGGGAATGCTCTGACAGAGGACAGGACCCCACAAAGCCCTTTGGGGAGACAGAGGGAGAGTATGCCAGCACACACCAGAGCGCTATATATCACAGGGATATCACCTATAGAGAGTGTTTTCCCTTACAGCTGCATAATATTATATATATATATTGCGCCTAATTTGTGCCCCCCCTCTCTTTTTAACCCTTTTCTGTAGTGCAGGACTGCAGGGGAGAGCCAGGGAGCGATCCCTCCAGCAGAGTTGTGAGGGTAAATGGCGCCAGTGTGCTGAGGGAGATGGCTCCGCCCCTTTTTCGGCGGGCTTTCTCCCGCTATTTTATCGTTTCTGGCAGGGGTTAATATACACCTATATAGCCTCTGGGGCTATATATGGTGTTAGTTTTGCCAGCCAAGGTGTTATTATTGCTGCTGAGGCGCCCCCCCCCCCCCCAGCGCCCTGCACCCATCAGTGACCGCAGTGTGTGGTGTGCATGAGGAGCAATGGCGCACAGCTGCAGTGCTGTGCGCTACCTTGGAGAAGACAGAAGTCTTCAGCCGCCGATTTTCCGGACCACCTTCTTGTTTCTGGCTCTGTAAGGGGGACGGCGGCGCGGCTCCGGGAACGGACGACGAGGTCGGGTCCTGTGTTCGATCCCTCTGGAGCTAATGGTGTCCAGTAGCCTAAGAAGCCCAAGCTACCACCACTTAGGTAGGTTCGCTTCTTCTCCCCTTAGTCCCTCGTTGCAGTGAGCCTGTTGCCAGCAGGTCTCACTGAAAATAAAAAACCTAAACTATACTTTCTTCTAGGAGCTCAGGAGAGCCCCTAGTGTGCATCCAGCTCAGCCGGGCACAGAAATCTAACTGAGGCTTGGAGGAGGGTCATAGGGGGAGGAGCCAGTGCACACCAGATAGTCCTAAAGCTTTCTTTAGATGTGCCCAGTCTCCTGCGGAGCCGTCTATTCCCCATGGTCCTTACGGAGTCCCCAGCATCCACTAGGACGTCAGCGAAAATGATTGCTGATTATTAGCATCCCCCAGGGAGAGATTTAACAAATCCCGAATAGCCAATATGAGGGGTTCAATACCCTGTGTAGGTGTGGTGTACCCACTTATGGGAACCACATTATCCCCATCATCCTGTATATCATCATCAGTATCTGACAGTAGTGCAGGTAAAGCATGTTTTTGTGTACCTGCAGTAGACAGGGGGAGGGGATGTTTAGCAGTTAGATTTTCCACTGCTTGATGCAGTTCCTGAGTTTTACTGTCATTTGCAGTGAGTTCAGGTAACATATCAGACATCATCATTTTGATAGCCTCCAGCCAGGAGGGCTCTTGACTCTCCCCAACATCGTTATCAGCATTTTGTGATGACTGCCTACTCGCTCACATGATATTGAGCCAGATGAGATAGGGGAGAATCTAGCATTACATACACTGCATAACGTTTGTTTTACCATTGTGAAGAAGAAAAACAGGTACAATACACATTCAACACAGCCTGAAATACAATACAAGCCTGCCCTATTGCATGTGAGAGGAGACACAGGAGAGAGGACACCAGCGCATCCAACGCTGCACAGCCCCAGTGAGGCTGTCAGCGTTTTACATAAACATAACCAGCAGTGAGTCTGTCTAATGAAAATTCCCTCAGAGGAATGATATTTGTGCACAATATAGCGGCTCTCCCCCTCTACACCCTGTACCAGTGATCCAGCGTGTGACCGTTATGGGAAAAAAAAATAATAATAATAATATAAAAAAAAAAAAAAGGGGGCAGACTAGATGGGCCAAGTGGTTCTTATCTGCCGACAAATTCTATGTAATCTATGTATGGAGGAGCTGTATGAGGCTGCTGCTTATGCAGATGAAGGCGCCAAAATGCAGCTGAGCCCGCTCTAATGTAGCTCCGCCCCCCGTAATGGCACCGGAGCTATTGTGTAATTTTTATACTGCCCATGTGTCCCTGTGTTTGTAGCCTCACATAAATGCTTGGTACAAGAATATAGCCAGTCTCAAGCAGGGGCTACAGCGGGTCCCCCCCCAGGAAGGACCCGTACGCCTCACCTGCGCTACTGCCGCATAGTGAACCGGGAGACGCCCCCGCAGGGTCCCCGGTGTGTATTCACCACCGATCACCTTCAGGCAGTGTTAGGGGTGTGCGGCATGCTGTGGCAGCCAAGGCGCCATGCCCCGCTGAACAAACAGCCCCTCAGGACGGAGGCTCTGCACCTCAAGAGGCCGGTGACCGTCATCCCCCTAACTCCCACGGCGCAGGTATGCTGTGGACCAAACAGCATACCGAAAGAAAGAAAAGTTTAAAAGAAATTGAAGAAAAAACTCAGAAAGCTTGCAGAGTGCGCATCCTCTCCTGAGGGCACTTTTTTCTAAACTCACCTGTAGAGGAGGGCATAGAGGGGAGGAGACAGCACACCCAGTTGAAGAAATTTAAAGTGCACTGGCTCCTTTGGACCCGTCTATACCCCATTGTACTAATCTGTCCCCAATATCCCTTATGGATGCTAGAGAAAAGTAGTAACGATTTTTGTCGCCTGTTCCCAGTTTACTGCTTAATGGGGGTAATTCAGACCTGATCGTAGCAGAAAATTTGTTAGAAGCTGGGCAAAACCGGTCATTCCAAGTTGATCGCTCGCTAGCAGTTTTTAGCAGCCGTGCAAACGCATTGTCGCCGCCCACTGGAAAGTGTATTTTTGCTTTGCAGGAGTGCGAACGCCTGTGCAGGAGAGCGCCTGCAAAAACATTTTGTGCAAAACAAGACCAGCCCTGTACTTACTCTTCGTGTGCGTTGATTCTAACGTTGGAGGGTTGGCTTTTGACGTCACACACCCGCCCAGCGTTTGCCCAGCCACGCCTGCGTTTCCCCTGGCACGCCTGCGTTTTTCTAAGCACTTCCTGAAAACGGTCAGTTACCACCCAGAAACGCCCGTTTCCTGTCAATCTTCTTGCGGCGAATGAAAATGTTGCATGAAGCTGTGCAAAACCACAAAGGCCTTTGTACCCGTACAACACGCGTGTGCAATGCGGTCCATACATATGCGTAGAAATGCAGATTTTTAGCCTGATTGCTGCACTACGAACAACGGCAGCAAGCGATCAACTCAGAATGACCCCCCATGTGCACTGCAGGTGCACATGTAGGTTTGCCCAACTGCTAACAAATTTGCTGCTACAATCAGATCTGAATTACCCCCAACGTGCATTATTGGAATCAGATATATTAGTTGTGTTATTCTAAATACATAGTGCAGATTTTTATACTTTTTTTACACTGTAATCAGGCTCATTGGATCTCATCATTTTTCTTACCAAGACGATGGTACAAAAAAAAAATATTAGTATGAGAAAAAGTCTTATGTCAGCTTATTCAGCAGTGTCAGTTTCTCTTATTTTTCTAACAACAGTGTTGTTAGTACTTCTGAGTATGGGTTATTAGGTTGACAAGACTTAGGTCGACAGTCATTAGGTCGACATGTACTAGGTTGACATGGAAAAAGGTCAACATGGAGTTTTGTTTTGGGGGGTTTTGGTGTCGTTTTCTTTGTAAAGTGATTGGAAACCCCAATTAGTGCACCGTGTCCGCTCGCCATGCTTTGGGCAGGTTAGTATTCCCAATCGTAGACCACATGGATCGTAAAGTATGAAAAAGTTTAAAAAATGTGAAAAATTCATGTCGACCTTTTTCCATGTCGACCTAGTAAATGTCAACCTAATGACCATGTCGACCTAATGCATGTCGACCAATAGTGGTTGACCTAATGACTGTCAACTTAAGTCTTGTCGACCTAATGATCGTATCCCGCACTTCTTTCCCTAAATTTCAAACTTCATATAAAAAGCTCATATTGATCCTGAGTCTAAGTCTAACACCACCGGAATAGGTGTGTAAGAGAATTGTCAGTATGGCGAAATGGGCGTGAGAGAGCTGTCATTGTGGGCCAATAGGTGCGTGAGAGAGCTGCCAGTATGGGTGGTATGGTAGGTGTGAGAGAGAATTGTCAGTGTGGGGGGATAGGTATGTGAGAGAGCGGTCAGTGTGGGTGGTATGGTAGGTGTGTGAGAGAATTGTCGGTGTGGGGGTATAGGTGTGTGAGAGAGCAGTCCATATGGGGGAATAGGTGTGAGAGTGCTGACAGTTTGGGTGTGAGGAAATTGTCAGTGTGTGGGGATTGGTGTGTGAGAGAATTATCAGTGTGGGGGAATAGGGGTGTGAGAGAGCTGTCAGAGTGAGTGGTGGGGAAGGTGTGTGTGAGAAAGTTGTCAGAGCAGGGGAGGTTATGAGTGTCAGTAGAGGTGGGTGGGGGTGAGCAGAATATGTGAGTGGAAGCGTTTAGAGTGGTATGTGTGAGCCGTCATTGTGGGGAGAGGTGTGCGAGTCGTGTGTATGTGTTAGTGGATTAGATTTGTCAGTATGAAAATAATCTGTGGGTAGTACACGTAGTTAGCATGGCTACAGTGACTACATCGACACCATAATGCTGATACCAGCAACCCCACACAGATTTATCACTGCTTAAAGCATGGTATTTTTTTTTAGCAATTTCTCTTTATTGAATCATGTGCAGATTACATATCAAAGATCGATTAGACATTGATATAAGTCAAACAAATTTAACATAGTATATGACACTAGTTTTATGTAGTATATTAACTGCAATGAACGATATTATGGAACGTAATACATATCAAAAACAGGTTTGATATGTCTGACAATATTATTATGGAATATATTAACAGTATTAATAGTATTAATTACATTTGTATATAGTGAGGATCATATAAAATATGAACCATGTCAATATCACATATTTTATGAGGAGACTTGGGATTGTGGGTTGAAGCATCCAGAGGAGGGATTAAACGAGATTTATGGTAAGTACCTTTGTTAAATCTCTTTGTGAGAGGTACACTGGGCTCCACAAGGAGAGACATTGGGGTGTAGAGTAGGATCTTGATCCGAGGCACCAACAGGCTCAAAGCTTTGACTGTTCCCAGAATGCACAGCGCCGCCACCTCTATAACCCCGCCTCCCTGCACAGGAGCTCAGTTTTTAGTTAACCAGCCCAATGCAGTAGCAGGAAAAGAGACGACAACGATTAGTAGCCACGTACACCACACTCTCACGACAAGAGAAGTGTCAGCGGCTAATGCCATACCAACCCAAAGAAGCCAAGTGCGTCAGGGTGGGCGCCTTGTGGAGCCCAGTGTACCTCGCAGAAAGAGATTTAACAAAGGTAAGTTATTACCATAAATCTCGTTTTCTGCTGCGGGGTACACTGGGCTCCACAAGGAGAGACATTGGGGATGTCCTAAAGCAGTTCCTTATGGGAGGGGACGCACTGTAGCAGGCACAAGAACACGGCGTCCAAAGGAAGCATCCTGGGAAGCGGCAGTATCGAAGGCATAGAACCTTATGAACGTGTTCACTGAGGACCACGTAGCCGCCTTGCACAATTGCTCAAGGGTCGCACCACAGCGGGACGCCCAAGAAGGTCCAACAGACCGAGTAGAATGGGCCGTAATGTGAGCAGGAGCCAACAGACCAGCCCTCACATAAGCATGTGCAATCATCATTCTAATCCATCTGGCCAAAGTTTGCTTGTGAGCAGGCCAGCCCCGTTTGTGAAATCCAAACAGTACAAAGAGAGAATCAGATTTCCTAATAGAAGCAGTTCTCGTCACATAGATACGGAGAGCCCGTACCATATCCAAAGACCGCTCTTTGGGAGACAGATCAGGAGAAACAAGTGCCGGAACTACAAACTCCTGGTTAAGGTGGAACGAGGAAACCACCTTAGGTAAATATCCGGGACGAGTCCTCAGAAACGCCCGGTCATGGTGAAATATCAGATATGGGGAACTACAGGACAAGGCTCCCAAATCAGACACTCTTCTAGCTGAAGCAATAGCCAGCAGAAACACCACCTTAAGGGAAAGCCACTTAAGATCAGCTGACCCAAGAGGTTCAAACAGAGACTCTTGTTACGCCTCCAAAACCACCGACAATTCCCAAGGAGCCACAGGCGGAACATATGGAGGTTGTATATGCAACACACCCTGAGTAAAGGTATGCACATCAGATAAGGTCGCAATTTTTCTCTGAAACCACGCCGACAAGGCAGAAATGTGAACCTTGAGGGAGGCCAGACGCAGGCCTAAGTCCAGGCCCTGCTGAAGAAAAGCCAACAACTTGGCTATACTAAACTTGGAAGCGTCATAATCGTTAGATAAGCACCAAACAAAGTAAGAATGCCAGACCCTATAGTAAATCCGAGCAGAAGCCGGTTTCCGGGCCTGCAACATAGTTTGAATGACCGCCTCAGAAAACCCTTTAGCCCTTAAGACGGAAGCTTCAAGAGCCACGCCGTCAAAGACCGCCGGGCTAGGTCCTGGTAGACACAGGGGCCCTGAACGAGGAGGTCTGGGCATTGTGGAAGTAGAATTGGACGCTCTGACGATAGGCCTTGCAGGTCTGGGAACCAGTGCCGTCTGGGCCACGCTGGAGCTATGAGAAGCAGAATTACTTTTTCTTGCTTGAACTTCCGAATGACCCTGGGCAGGAGTGACACCGGAGGGAACACGTACGGCAGCCGAAACCTCCACGGCACCGCCAGCACATCCATGAATGCTGCTTTAGGATCCCTTGTCCTTGCTCCGAAGACCGGAACCTTGTGATTGTGTCGAGACGCCATCAGATCTACGTCTGGAAGACCCCACTTTTCGACTAGGAGTTGAAACACTTCTGGATGGAGACCCCACTCGCCAGCATGTACGTCCTGATGACTGAGAAAGTCCGCTTCCCAATTCAGGACTCCCAGGATCAAGATTGCTGATATGGCCGGTAGATGGCGTTCCACCCAATGTAGAATCCGTGAGACTTCCTTCATGGCCAGACGACTTCGAGTGCATCCTTGATGATTTATGTAAGCCACTGTGGTGGCGTTGTCTGACTGCACTTGAACAGGATGGTTCTGAATTAAATGCTGGGCTAGGTTCAATGCATTGAAGACCACCCGCAATTCCAGAATGTTGATCGAGAGAAGGGACTCCTCCTTGGTCCACCGACCCTGAAGGGAGTGTTGCTCCAGCACCGCGCCCCAACCTCTTAAACTGGCATCTGTCGTCAACAGGACCCAGTTGGATATCCAGAAGGGACGGCCCCTGCACAATTGTTGGTCCTGGAGCCACCAGAGCAGCGACAGACGGACCTGCGGAGTCAATGAGATCATTTGAGACCTGATCCGGTGAGGCAGGCCATCCCACTTGGCTAGAATCAGCCTCTGGAGGGGGCGAGAATGGAATTGAGCATACTCCACCATGTCGAATGCTGATACATTCGGCGATGCAGGTGCTGGGCCTCATGGTATCGACACTTGCGGACCAGAAAGGAAGCAACGAATCCTGTCCTGAAGCTTCAGGACTTTCTCCTGACACAAGAACAACCTCTGGTTCTGAGTGTCCGATAGCGCTCCCAGATGCACCATGCTCTGAGCAGGGATCAGGGAGGATTTATTCCAGTTGATGAGCCACCCGTGGGCTTGTAGAAACCGGACCTTCATATCTAGATGACGTAGGAGAAGTTCTGGGGAATTTGCCAGGATTAACAAGTCGTCCAGATACGGCAGTATCCTGAACCCTTGACGGCGGAGTACCACCGTCATCACCGCCATGACTTTGGTGAAGACTCGCGGAGCAGTTATTAAACCAAAAGGTAACGCCCGAAACTGATAATGGAGGTTGCCATTAGCAAACCTCAGGTATTGCTGATGAGACGCTGCTATAGGAATATGCAGGTAAGCATCCTGTATGTCCTGGGAGACCATGCAGTCCCCAGGTTCCAAGGCCAGAACTATAGAGCGAAGGGTTTCCACACGGAACTTGGAAACCTGGGAGGACCCATTCGGTTTCGGGACTAGAAACAGCGGAGAATAGTACCCCCGGCCCCTCTGCGCAAGAGGCACCTGTACTACGACTTCTGTATCCAGGAGGGTCTGTACCACCGAATGCAGTGTGTTTGCCTTTGTCTTGTCCAATGGGACGTCTGTCTGACAAAATCAATGAGGGGGTCGGTTTTTGAAGGCTATGGCGTAACCTTGAGTGACGACTTCCCGTACCCAGGCATCTGAAGTGGTCTTCAACCATTCCTGGGTATACCCTAGTAGCCGGCCCCCCACCCTGGGATCTCCCAGGGGGAGGCCCGCCCCGTCATGCGGCAGGTTTATCGGCCTTGGAAGCTGGCTGACGGGCCGCCCAGGTTCTTTTGGGCTTTGGCTTACCAGGTTTGGAAGTGCGGGCCTGCTTGTTGTACGCCTGACCTTTTGCTTTACCTGAAGTATGAAAGGGGCGAAAGGAAGTACCTTTAGCCTTCGACACAGAAGGAGCGGTACTTGGCAGACGGGCAGTTTTGGCAGTAGCCAAGTCAGCCACTATCTTATTTAAGTCCTCCCCAAACAGAATATCTCCCTTGAAAGGGAGTACCACCAGGGGTTTTTTTAGAGTCCAGATCCACAGACCAGGATCTCAGCCACAATATCCGGCGAGCCAGGACTGACGTAGTAGAGGCCTTGGCTGCTAGGATACCGGCATCAGAAGCCACCTCTTTATTATAACGAGAAGCTGTGACAATATATGACAAGCATTGTCTAGCATGGTCAGAAGAGATTTCAGCTTCTAACTCCAAGGCCCATGCTTCAATAGCCTCTGCAGCCCATGTTGCTGCAATAGTGGGCCTTTGTGCAGCACCCGTGAGGGTGTAAATCGCTTTCAGACAACCCTCCACACGTTTATCTGTAGGCTCTTTATGAGATATGACGGTAGTGACAGGTAGTGCTGAGGAAACCACCATCCTAGCCACATGTGAGTCTACTGGAGGAGGCGTTTCCCAATTCTTAGACAGCTCTGGTGCGAGGGGAATGCGAGCCAGCATCTTCTTTTGAGGCACAAACGTACCCAGGTTTTCCCAGGGTTCCGGACGTATATCCACTAGGTGGTCAGAGTAAGGAAAAACTTGTTTAACCACCTTCTGACGCTTGAACCTATCTGGTTTCTTAGGAGGTGCGGATGGCGCAGGATCATCCGTAATCAGTAGAATTAACTTAATAGCCTCCAAAAGATCAGGAACATCCACATGTGAACTACCCTCCCCATCAGCCGTATCTGAGTCAGAACCTGTGGGGTCAGTGTAAGTGCCGTCTTCATCAGACGAGGTATCAGTGACAGCAGTGGATTGTGAGGAGACAAGCGCTTGCTTAGAGGACCCCTTGGACTTAGGCGAGCGATGGTCAGACTTTTTAGTAGTCAGGGACTGGTTCAACTTCTTCAATTGGGCAGATAAATCGTCCGCATACGGCAGGTTAGCTGCAGGGACCACATACGGTTGTACCGGCATAGGGGGTCCCATAGGGGGTGTTAGTTTATTAACTAGCGTATGTAGAAGCGTGGAAAAAGCGGCCCACGGTGGGTCATTATGTGCCTCCGTTGCCACAGTCCCACTGGGGGGCATGGAGCCCCCAGAACCAGTGCTCACAGCTGCTATATTCTCCTAATAGGTATCTGTGGCTTCAGCAACACCGGCAGTGTGTTCAGCCCCAGAACCGTTACCCTCAGAAGCAGACATGATATAACTTGCAGTATCAGGTAACACAGTACAATTGGCAGCAGCACAATACCTCTTACCCAAACCCCTGCGCAGTGTAGTCAGCACTAGCAGAGATAAAGGAGAGATATGGTGACTAAAATCACAGAGAAAAATACGTATTAAAGTATATCTTTGTGAAAATCCTATATCAATATAAAACCTGACGCACCAAGCCCCCTCAGTTTATAGAATATAGGGATAGCAAGTTGAGTGAAAGACACGAAATGGACACCACTCAGCTATCTAATGCACACACAGATAGTCACAGTTTGTACAATGCAGAGGTTATTACTAACAATAATACTGCACTGGACTAGCTTATATATATAGCTATATAGTCAATAGATATACAGATGTAGCCACCTTTATCTTGACTGGCTGAGGCGTTTGTCCCGATCAAGCATACGCAGCATACCGGGGTGTAAGGAGGCGTGCCTAGTCACAGACAGGCGTACCTAATCGCACGGAGGCAGACAGAGCATTTGGCGTTACCTTTACGTGTAATACCTGCGATCATCCACCAGATGTCGCTTTTTACAATCACCACTGCGCATGCGTGTGGTCTCCCGTAAAATACAATACTGAAATATATAATAAGGACTACTTTACTAAGGGGTCTCATTACTCTGCATACAGTAAATACTCATTACGCTGCATTATTTAATACAGTAAATACTCATTACGCTGCATTATTTAATACAGTATATACGGTACAGACGCAAATAATACAGCATACAGTATATGACCCATCTACAGTACTTTATGAATATGTGAGCGTCCAAGTCCCAAAGACAAAACAACATAAAACCAGTAGTGTACACTGTCGCAAATGGACGTGTTAGAAGTTCACTATTGCCTCTTGAGATTAGGAATTTTGTACAGTATGTTAGCGTCCTAATCCCGTAGCCATTACAGCATAATCAAAACCAATGGATTTATTCATCTGTCTGCGGCGAAGTGGTGAAGTGTTCCGCTTCCTGTACTCAGAGTCCCGAGTTCGATTCCTCAAGTACGAATGCATGTTAGTTTTTTCCAGACACTATTTTTTTTTTCACATAAACCAATGCAAAGCTACAGGAGCGGTTCTACTGTTAAGGTTCTATGCACCGTACAGTACACATACAATTCTGTAGAAGGGCAGACTCGATAGAAATGGCTACCACCTATGACTCCTTGCCCCACGGAAGCCCTAGGCTACGGAGCAAGTACCAGTCCAGATTTTGCAGGCTATGGGGCAATGCTGAAGGAGCGTCACAATACCCTAGCTAAAATACAAAGGGGCGATAGGAATAAGCGAGGTCTATGCACATTACGGTACACCGGACTCGATCGCGTAGCACACTGGCAAAATGGCCGCCGCCCCTGAACCCCCATCACGTGGCAGGCAGCGCTCGGATATGGAGTGAGAGATGGCATAAGTTTTGCAGGCTACGGGGCAATGCTGAAGGAGCGTCACAATCCCCTAGCCAAAATACTCAGGGGCAATAGAGATAAGCGAGGTCTATGCATATTACGTTACACCGGGCTCGATCGCATAGCAAACTGACAAAACACAAGTTTTACATAAAGCAGGGCAAAGCTGCAGGAGAGTTTCTACTGTCAAGGTTCTATGCACCGTACGGTACACATACAATTCTATAGCAGGGCAGACTCAATTGAAATGGCTACCGCCTGTGACTCCTAGCTCCATGGAGGCACTCGGCTATGGAGCAAGTAACAGCACACATTTTGCAGGCTACGGGGCAATGCTGAAGGAGCGTCAGAATCCCCTAGCTAAAATACACAGGGGCGATAGGGATAAGCGAGGTCTATGCACATAACGATACACCGGACCCCATCGCATCGCAAAGTGACAAGATGTCTGAGGCACGTGAACCCCTGCCTTGTGGCAGCACTCAGCTATGGAGCGAGCAACAGCATAGGTTTTGCAGGACACGGGGTAATGATGAAGGAGCGTCAGAACCCCCTAGCTAAAATACACAGGGGTGATAGTGATAAGCGAGGTCTATGCACATAACGATACACCGCAAAGTTCCCTATGGATTTGATTATGCCTTTTCTTTGAACACGGTATTTTCCACTGCCTCGCCCTAGCCCCATCCCACAATCCCGTTCCCCCCTGGGAGCCTGCAAAGTACATGCAGTAGACAGGGAAGGAGTTCCGATCAGGTTACAAGACATGTGCAACAGTATACTACTGTATGTAGGAAAATCCTCCGCCCACTCTGATTTATGTGAAACCTGTGTGCACCCTTCCATTGAATGTATAACAAAGAAAAAAAATAATAAAGTGAATGTCACAGGAACATATAAAAAAAAAAAAAAAAAAAAAAAGGTTGGCACTTTGGGACTCAAACCTGGGACTCTCAGCGTGGGAGGTAGGAGCCTTCATCGCTAGGTTGGTATGGAAGGGGAGACAATTAGCTACCGGAGGGTACCAACCCCAAGTTTCTGTGACCCCCACAAGGCTCATGGCAAGCGTCGGAACCCATGGTGGGTCTGAATTAACGGGGCCATTATAGTCTATGGGAAAATGGGTCCACTTTGTGTACTGATATCTCTGGTTCTGGGTGTCCCAGAGACTCAGGACTGGTACCATACAAAAGAGGAGACTCTTGGCTTTCGGGGCAGACCAACCCCTAGTTTATGTGACACTGGAAAGGGAAACGGGAAGCAACCGTGTATCGGGTCCCCTCCAGTTGTCCGCCTAGCTTGCACAGGATGCCGGGTTTCTGGCTAGATAGGAATTACCGTACAGAAATGCTAAGCATGGTAATTTGACATCCAGGAACATAGGGAGGAGTTTTTATCTCTCCCCATTATACTTAGAAAAATTACACTTGCCACTGTTCATTACAAGGTGTTCGTGCTAATTAGTACACTAGTAGAACATACTGTACATGTTCGTGCTAATTAGTACACTAGTAGAACATACTGTACAGAGATACCAAGTACAGTGATTTGGCATCCACGAACTTAGGGAGGAGCTTTAATCTCTCTCCACTGTAATCTTTCTAAGTATAATGGAGAGATAAAAGCTCCTACCTAAGTTCCTGGGTGCCAAATTACCGTCCTTAGTATCTCTGTACTCTATGTTCTACTAGTGTACTTATTAGCACGAGCAGCTTGTAACGTACAGTGGCAAGTTTAATCTTTCTATGTATAATATAGAGAGATAAAAGCTCCTCCCTAAGTTCCTGGTTGCCAAATCACCGTCCTTAGTATCTCTGTATAGTTTTTTCTATTAGGGTACTAATTAGCACGAACAGCAAATTAGTACCCTAATAGAACATACTGTACAGAGATACTAAGTACGGTGATTTGGCATCCAGGAACTTACTGAGGAGCTTTTATCTCTCTCCATTATACATAGAAAGATTAAACTTGCTGCTGTACGTTACAAGCTGGTCGTGCTAATTAGTACCCTAATAGAACATACTGTACAGAGATACTAAGTATGGTGTTTTGGCATCCAGTTAAAAGCTGTTCGTGCTAATTAGTACACTAGTAGAACATACTGTACAGAGATACTAAGGAGGTGATTTGGCATCTAGGAACTTAGGGAGGAGCTTTTATCTCTCCATTATACATAGAAAGATTAAACTTGCCACTGTACGTTACAAGCTGTTCGTGCTAATTAGTACACTAGAAGAACATACTGGGAACTCGGACTCGTACAGTACTTGCATTTCATAAGCACTGTATTTTCCACCGCCTCCCGCTAGCCCATCGCCCTTCCCCCCTGGGAGCCTGCACAGGTCATGCAGTAGACAGGGAGGGAATTATTCACATAAACCAGGGCAAAGCTGCAGGAGTGGTTGTACTGTTAAGGTTCTATGCACCATATGGTACACATACAATTCTGTAGCAGAGCAGATTCAATTGAAATGGCTACCGCCTGTGACTCCTTGCCCCATGGAGGCCCTCAGCTATGGAGCAAGTAACAGCACAGATTTCGTAGGTCACGGGGCAATGCTGAAGGAGAGTCAGAGTTCCCTAGCTAAAATACACAGGGTCGATAAGGATAAGCGAGGTCTATTCACTTAACGATACCCCAGACCCCATCGCATCACAAAGTGACAAAATGTCCAAGGCACATGAACATCCACCTTGTGTCAGCACTCCGCTATGGAGCGACTGACGGCATAGGTTTTGCAGTCTTCGGGGCAGTGCTGAAGGAGCGTCGGTATACCCTAGCTAAAACACACAGGGGCGATAGGGTCTAAGCGAGGTCTATGCACATAATGCTACAAGGCGGGGGTTCATGTGCCTCGGACATTTTGTCACTTTGTGATGCGATGGGGTCTGGTGGATCATTATGTGCATAGACCTCGCTTATCCCTATCGACCCTGTGTATTTTAGCTAGGGGATTCTGACGCTGCTTCAGCATTGGCCAGTTCTTTAAACATGGTATTTTCCACTGCCTCGCCCTACCCCCATCCCACTTTCCCCTTCCCCCCTGGGAGATTGCACAGTTCATGCAGTAGACAGGTAGGGAGTTCCGATCAGGTTACAAGACCAGATTTATGTGAAAACTGTGTGCACCCTTCCATTGAATGTATAACAAAGAAAAAAAATTATAATAAAGTGAATGTCACGGGAACTCGGACGCTCATACTGTACATGTATTTCAAAAGCGCGATGTTTATGCATTGTACATACTTCCTTTTACACAATTAGTTGCGTCTCCATACACAATCTTGCGTCTGCATACACAAGTGTTTTAACATGTTCGTTTGTGTCTGTATAAACTATTTATTTATATTGAGAACTCCCACCGTCTAACCATTGGTCACCATCTATTAACATTTCAGTCATCACTGACCATTTGCCAGAGCTGTAGATCAATCCGCCGCTATACGATCGAAAGTACTGGATTAGTGGAGCATTAGCCACCCAGTGGTGGAGATGTGTAATGCATGCTGAGTATCTAGAATCGCCTCAACGCGCCTGCCTGTGATTAAACTCAGCAAGCTAAACTATCGCCTTAGCGTGACTAAACGTCCGTCTATGCGGGGAATCGGTCAAGATAAAGGTGGCTACATCTGTAACACTACACCGTAAGAACTGGATGTATATCACAGGGTAATTGTACTAGAAAACCCTAACTAAATGCACTCTTTCTTAACTAGCACTGTCTAAAAAGGCAGGTAGAATACTAAAGTGTCATGTAAAGTCACAGCACTGACAACCGGGCGGCTTTACACAGGAGGATTTGCCCAAGCAGTCCCAGGAACAGTGAAGCTGAGGGATAATGGCGCCCAGACACTGACAGGGAGTGAGGGAGAGACAGATATGCAGCTCCAGGGCGGGAACATTTGCGGGAAATGGCGCCCTGGGGCTGGGGGAGGGGCTTCAGGTCTAAGCCTTATCCCCCTGCTGGCAAAACCACCGGGTACTGTGGGCTACTGAAAATGGTTTAGAGAGAAAACCTGACCTGCACCCATGCCCTGGTGATCTAGTGGGATCGCCTGTACTGCCACAGGGTCCACCGTCAGCGTGCGCGGCCCACCGCGCCGGATCGCAATAAAGACCGGGTCCCACAAGCGGGACCCTCTTACCACCTCCCGAAGCGCGGCCACGGAATCCCGGAGAGCCCCCGTCGTGTGTGCCTGACGTAAAGAAAACCGAAGCCTCCTGCTGTAGTTACCCGGCAACCAGGGCTCGGGAGTGTACAGCGCCGCTGGGGAGAGCTGGAGCTGCAGCAGTGAATGTCTTCTGACATTTACCACCGCTGCTGCCCTTGTAGTCTTCACTTTTTTCTTCAAAAAAGCTCTTCTTAGGGCTGCCTGGAGCAGCCCCTCTGTTATGTGCCTGCTTACTGCAGCACAAACTACAAAACTGAGCTCCTGTGCAGGGAGGCGGGGTTATAGAGGAAGCGGCGCTGTGCATTCTGGGAACAGTCAAAGCTTTGAGCCTGTTGGTGCCTCGGATCAAGATCCTACTCTACACCCCAATACCTCCCCTTGTGGAGCCCAGCAGAAATACCCCGCAGCAGAAATATCAATATCTATCAGAGAAGGATTAAAATCGATATCTATCAGAGGATCCTGGGTGTATACTGTTTCTTACCACAGAGTGTCTCAAAAACATTACCATAATTGATCCCAAAGTTGTGTGTATAGAGTGGCAATGTAGCATTCCCAAGTATTAAAAAAGTACTCTGAATTATTTCAGTGAGGTTTCTTGTCAATCTATCCTAAAAAACGATATTTATGGTAAGAACTTAACGTTGTTAAATCTATTTCTGCGAGGTACACTGGGCTCCACGAGGATTAACATCGGGGTGTAGAGTAGGATCTTGATCCGAGGCACCAACAGGCTCAAAGCTTTTGACTGTTCCCAAGATGCACAGCGCCGCTTCCTCTACAACCCCGCCTCCATGCCAGTGAGCTCAGTTTCGTTAACCAGCCCAATGCAGTAGCAAGTACCAGTGACGACAACCGCTTGTAGCCAATTACACCACACACTCACCTCAGGAGAGGGTGTCAGCGGCTATGCCAATACCAACCCAAAAAAGCTAAGTGCGTCAGGGAGGGCACCTTGTGGAGCCCAGTGTACCTCGCAGAAAGAGATTTAACGGTAAGTTCTTACCATAAACCTCGTTTTCTGCTGCGGGGTACACTGGGCTCCACAAGGATTAACATCGGGGATGTCCTAAAGCAGTTCCTTATGGGAGGGGATGCACTGTAGCGGGCACAAGAACCCGGCGTCCAAAGGAAGCATCCTGGGAAGCGGCAGTATCAAAGGCATAGAACCTAATGAACGTGTTCGAGGACCACGTAGCCGCCTTGCACAATTGTTGAAGGGTCACACCACGGTGGGCCGCCCAAGAAGGTCCAACCAACCGATTAGAATGGGCTTTGATGGTAGCAGGAACCGGACGACCAGCCTGTACATAAGCATGTGCAATCACCATTCTAATCCATCTGGCCAATGTCTGCTTAGAAGCAGGCCAGCCATGTTTGTGAAAAGCAAACAACACAAAAAGAGAATCCTAATGGAGGAAGTTCTCTTCACATAGACCGCTCTTTGGAAGACAACTCGGGAGAATTAAAGGCCGGAACTACAATCTCCTGGTTAAGGTGGTAGGAAGACACCACAATGGGTAAATAACCAGGGCATGTGCGAAGATCCGTCCGGTCATGGTGAAAAATCAAATAGGAGGACTTACAGGATGTCACAACTGAGGGCCTGAGCTGACGGGAGGCAGCCTCAGTTGTAGGGGCTGAGATGTACCGGAACCTGGGAGGTTGTATCAGACCCCTGGACATGTAAGTAACATGAATAATAACTGCCCGAAGGCGTGACCACGACAACTTGGATAAAAGTCAATGATGTTTATTATGACAACTCCGCAACACAGCAGCAGTAAAAGAAAACGTAAAAGTCAGCAAAGAATAAATACAGTTCCTGGGTACTACAGGATGGCAGGAGCCACAGGGCACTGGTAGTGTGAGATAGTTCTTATGATCTTCTAGATGGAAAGTCCTTACCAGGCCCGACTGTAGCAATGGAGATAACCCAGGATTGTGCCAGCTGGTGTTCCAGGAAAAGCTGGGTTGCTGAAGATAAAACAGCTGCTGTGGATACTGGCTGGAACCAGACTGTTGTTAGCACGGAGTGGATACTGGCTGGAACCAGTTAAATAATAAATGAACTTGGGAGCGATGAAATATGAACTGAAATGTAGAACTTGAGAGCGGAGAAATAATAATACCGGTGGAGAGTGGTAAAGTGTAGAAAGGACACCGGCCCTTTAAGGGAAGCTGTACTCTGCTGGAAGCTGAGCTGGAAGCAGGTAATGTTGTAGCTGGAAACAGATGAATCCACAATGGATTGGAGAGTCAGGCTACACCGCAGGTGGAATGCTGGTGCGGGTCTCTATGGTGGAAGTCTTGAGACAGGAGCTGGAACCTGGAAGACAATCACAGGAGAGAGACAAACAGGAACTAGGTTTGACAACCAAAGCACTGACGCCTTCCTTGCTCAGGCACAGTGTATTTATACCTGCAGCAAGGAAGGGATTGGCTAGGCAATTATGCAGATTATCAATACTGACAACAGATTGGTGGAAATGATCAGCTGACAGAATCCAAGATGGCTGCGCCCATGCAGACACTTGGAGGGAAGTTTGGTTTGTAATCCATGTGGTAATGAAAACAGTAATGGCGGCGCCGGCCACCGGAGACAGGAGGCGCCAGGCTGACAGATGCACATCCAACCACGCGGACACAGCGGAGGCCGCGGCTGACGTAATCGCCACTCAGACACTCTGCATGCAGAAGTTCAGGGACGGCGGCGGAGGCCGCGGGAGACGCCATGCCAGGTGTAATATGGCGTTTACTGTGACAGCGTCCCAGAGTGACAGGAGAGGATACAGGAATGTACACATCAGGATAACAGATGGGATCCGGTCCTGGAGCGCTGAGCCAGCCTTAGGAGGCATCTGATGGGTAAGAAATGGCGTCCAGATACCCGGATCGTGACAGCACCCCCCCCTTTAGGAGTGGCCCCAGGACACTTCTTTGGCTTTTGAGGAAACTTGGAATGGAATCTCCGGACCAAGGCAGGAGCATGGACATCAGAAGCATTGGTCCATGAACGTTCCTCAGGGCCGTAACCCTTCCAGTCAATAAGATACTGTAGTTGACCGTAACGGTGACGTGAGTCCAGGATCTTGGCCACTTCATACTCAACGCCTCGTTGAGTTTGGACTTTCGGAGTTGGAGGAAGTGAGGAATGAAACAGATTCAAGATCAGCGGTTTCAACAGGGAAACATGGAATGTCCTGGGTATTTTTAAGAAGGGAGGCAACTGGAGTCTGTAAGCAACAGGATTGATGACTTGTTCAATCTTGAAAGGACCGATATAGCGAGGTGCAAACTTCATACTGGGAACTCTTAACCTCAAATTCTTCGTGGATAACCATTCCCGATCACCCACCTTGAGAGCAGGAACTGCTCGACGCTTCTTATCCGCAAACTTCTTGTACCTGAACGATGCCTTGAGCAGAGCTGATCGTACGCTCTTCCAGATATTGGCAAACTGATGCAAGGTGATATCCACTGCGGGAACAGAAGTTGCTGGAAGCGGTTGGAACTCAGGGACTTTAGGGTGGAATCCAAAGTTAGTGAAGAATGGTGTTGAAGCCGATGAAGAATGATACTGGTTGTTATGACAGAACTCGGCCCAGGGAAGTAATTGAACCCAGTCATCTTGAGAGGAGGACACATAGATGCGGAGGAAGGCCTCCAAGTCCTGATTCACCCTCTCGGTTTGACCATTGGTCTGAGGATGGTAAGCCGTGGAAAACTTTAGCTCGACTTGGAGGACTTGACATAAACTTCGCCAGAATTTGGCTGTGAATTGAACTCCTCGATCTGAGATAATTTCTTCAGGAAGACCGTGGAGTCGGAAGATCTCTTGTATGAATACTTGAGCCAACTTGGAAGCTGACGGAAGACCGGTGAGAGGAATGAAGTGTGCCATCTTGGTGAACCGGTCAACTACCACCCAGATGGTATTGAACTTGTTGCACATGGGTAAATCTGTAATAAAATCCATCGACAAATGGGTCCAAGGTCGACGGGGAACAGATAGTGGAACCAGTTGCCCCGCAGGCGACTGGCGGGATACCTTATGTTGAGCACACTTTGGGCAAGATGCAATAAACTCCAAGACGTCCTTTTTCAGAGTTGGCCACCAATAGGACCTAGAGATAAACTCCAGGGTTTTTTGGATACCTGTATGTCCGGCAAAACGGGAAGCATGGGCCCAATGCATGAGCTTCTTCCTTAGCATCGGTTTCACAAAACTTTTCCCTGATGGGGGCGTAGAGTCCATCCCTACCGTGGAGAATGCCAACGGATTTATAATAGGATGCTTGTCTGAAGACTCTGACTCATTTTCTTGCTCCCATGAGCGGGAAAGGGCATCGGCCTTGCGATTCTGAGAGCCCGGACAGAACTGGAGTTTAAAGTCGAACCTGGAAAAGAAAAGTGCCCATCTGGCCTGACGAGGGTTGAGACATTGTGCGCCTTTCAGATATAAAAGGTTCTTGTGGTCTGTAAGTATGGTGATTGAATGAGAAGCTCCCTCCAACAGATACCTCCACTCTTCTAGAGCGAGCTTGATGGCTAGCAACTCCTGGTCGCCAATGGCATAGTTGCGCTCAGCTGGGGAGAACTTCCGGGAGAAGAAACTGCAAGGGTGTAAATGGCCATCTTTAGCCCTCTGAGATAACACCGCTCCTACTCCAACGGAGGAGGCATCCACCTCTAAGATGAAAGGAGAGTCGATGTCAGGCTGTTTCAGAACAGGCGCAGAGATGAACCTTTGTTTTAAAAGATGAAATGCCTGCATGGCTTCTTCGGACCACTTGGACGGGTTAGCACCCTTCTTAGTGAAAGCAGTAATAGGCGCCACAATGGTGGAAAAGTCTCGTATAAACTTTCGGTAATAGTTGGCGAACCCTAAGAACCTCTGGACCCCTTTGAGGGTTAAGGGTACCGGCCAATTTTGGATTGCTTGTAGTTTCTCAGGATCCATCTCTAGTCCGGAACCGGACACAATGTACCCTAGAAACGGAATGGACTTGACTTCAAAGACGCATTTTTCTAATTTGCAATAGAGATGATTGACACGGAGACGGGACAGAACCTCTTTAACCCAAAAACGATGTTCCTCTAAATCGTTGGCAAAAATGAGGATATCGTCTAGATAGACCACGACATGACGGTATAGAATGTCTCTGAAGATCTCATTGACAAAATGCTGGAAGACAGCTGGAGCATTGCTCAATCCGAAGGGCATGACGAGGTACTCATAATGTCCGTCACGGGTGTTAAAGGCGGTCTTCCACTCGTCACCCTCACGGATCCGGATGAGATTGTATGCACCTCTCAAGTCCAGCTTTGTAAAGATGGTAGCTCCGCTAACTCTGTCAAAGAGCTCAGTAATCAGGGGTAAAGGATAAAGGTTCTTGATGGTAATGTCGTTCAAACCTCTGTAGTCGATGCACGGCCGCAGACCACCATCTTTCTTTTTTACAAAAAAGAAGCCTGCGCCGGCTGGAGAAGAAGAAGGTCGAATGAACCCCTTTGCTAGGTTCTCTGTAATATATTCCTCCATAGAATGCGTCTCAGGCAGAGACAACGGATAAGTTCGGCATCGAGGTGGAACCTTCCCTGGAACGAGATCAATCGGGCAGTCCCATTCTCTATGAGGAGGAAGGATATCAGCAGAAGCTTTACTGAACACATCCGCGAAATCTTGATATGGAGGAGGTGGAACATCAGACGACCTGGGGGAGGAAGAACAGACAGGCAATACTTTAAACAAACATGTCTCAGCACAGGAGGAACCCCATGCCAGGATTTGCGTAGTCGTCCAATCAATTGTAGGATTGTGAAGACGGAGCCATGGAAGGCCCAGGACCACAGGATGTGTGGCTCTTGGAATCACTAAAAAAGAAATAAGTTCGGAATGAAGAACTCCCACTCTCAGACGAATTGGTAGAGTCCTTAAAGAAATAACTGCATCAAAAATTTTGCTGCCATCCACGGCAGTTAAAGAAATGGACGAAGGAAGTCTCTCGGTGGGTAGGGACCACCGTTTAACATAGGCTTCGGTAATAAAGTTCCCAGCCGCTCCGGAATCAAGGAGGGCAATGACGTTCCGATAACGTTGAGCAACTTGAAGCGAGACTGGGAGATTACAATCTTGAGGAGATGGAGAGGAGATCATTACTCCTAGCCGGCCCTCTCCTTGGCGAGCTAGGATTTGGAGTTTCCCGGACGTTTGGGACAGGCATTAATGGTGTGAGACGGAGCTGCACAATAGAGACAGAGAGACTCGGAGAGACGTCTTCGGCGCTCAGCAGGAGTTAAACGGGAACGGCCAAGTTGCATGGGCTCATCTTTAGATGGTGACAGTTGACGAGGAGGAGGAGCAGAAGATTTTGGAGCAAATGATCTTCCACGCTCAGTTGCTCTCTCTCTGAAACGTAAATCAACTTTCGTGCAGAGTGAGATTAGCTCATCTAACTTAGAAGGTAAGTCTCTGGTAGCTAACTCATCTTTAATACGCTCAGATAAGCCATGCCAGAATGCAGCATACAGGGCCTCGTCGTTCCATGCCAGTTCGGATGCCAGGATCTGGAACTGTATCAGATATTGTCCTACAGTACGTGACCCCTGGCGTAAACGGAGAATCTCGGATGAAGCTGAGGTTACCCGGCCTGGCTCGTCGAAGATGCGCCTGAATGTTGACACGAAGGCAGTGTAGGAAGATAGCAGGGTGTCGGACCTCTCCCATAACGGTGATGCCCAATCAAGGGCTGAGCCACTGAGAAGAGAAATAATGTAGGCAATTTTTGTACGGTCACTGGGAAAATTGCCAGGTTGTAGCTCAAACTGAATCTCACACTGGTTGAGAAATCCCCTGCAGAATCTTGGAGATCCGTCAAATTTTGCTGGCGTTGGAAGATGAAGACGTGGAGCAGAAATGGGTAAGGTGGGTGGGGTTATAGCTGGAGTCACTGTGGTTGACGCACCAGACGCGCCTGATCCACGGAGAGTTGTCTGAATCCCATCCAGCCGAGTAGAGAGATCCTGGAGACAACGGATGATGTGGCCCTGTGCAGCCTCCTGATGTTCTAGTCGGGCTGCCAGTTC
Organism: Pseudophryne corroboree; assembly: GCF_028390025.1. Lineage (NCBI taxonomy): Eukaryota > Metazoa > Chordata > Amphibia > Anura > Myobatrachidae > Pseudophryne > Pseudophryne corroboree. Next base: position 249,146,137 of record NC_086450.1, on the reverse strand, counting down.
TTGCATCGGCCTGGCCGCTTGATCCTGGTCTCCGGCTGGATTCATTAGGTCAGTGCTTACTGTCACAACTGAGGGCCTGAGCTGACGGGAGGCAGCCTCAGTTGTAGGGGCTGAGATGTACCGGAACCTGGGAGGTTGTATCAGACCCCTGGACATGTAAGTAACATGAATAATAACTGCCCGAAGGCGTGACCACGACAACTTGGATAAAAGTCAATGATGTTTATTATGACAACTCCGCAACACAGCAGCAGTAAAAGAAAACGTAAAAGTCAGCAAAGAATAAATACAGTTCCTGGGTACTACAGGATGGCAGGAGCCACAGGGCACTGGTAGTGTGAGATAGTTCTTATGATCTTCTAGATGGAAAGTCCTTACCAGGCCCGACTGTAGCAATGGAGATAACCCAGGATTGTGCCAGCTGGTGTTCCAGGAAAAGCTGGGTTGCTGAAGATAAAACAGCTGCTGTGGATACTGGCTGGAACCAGACTGTTGTTAGCACGGAGTGGATACTGGCTGGAACCAGTTAAATAATAAATGAACTTGGGAGCGATGAAATATGAACTGAAATGTAGAACTTGAGAGCGGAGAAATAATAATACCGGTGGAGAGTGGTAAAGTGTAGAAAGGACACCGGCCCTTTAAGGGAAGCTGTACTCTGCTGGAAGCTGAGCTGGAAGCAGGTAATGTTGTAGCTGGAAACAGATGAATCCACAATGGATTGGAGAGTCAGGCTACACCGCAGGTGAAATGCTGGTGCGGGTCTCTATGGTGGAAGTCTTGAGACAGGAGCTGGAACCTGGAAGACAATCACAGGAGAGAGACAAACAGGAACTAGGTTTGACAACCAAAGCACTGACGCCTTCCTTGCTCAGGCACAGTGTATTTATACCTGCAGCAAGGAAGGGATTGGCTAGGCAATTATGCAGATCATCAATACTGACAACAGATTGGTGGAAATGATCAGCTGACAGAATCCAAGATGGCTGCGCCCATGCAGACACTTGGAGGGAAGTTTGGTTTGTAATCCATGTGGTAATGAAAACAGTAATGGCGGCGCCGGCCACCGGAGACAGGAGGCGCCAGGCTGACAGATGCACATCCAACCACGCGGACACAGCGGAGGCCGCGGCTGACGTAATCGCCACTCAGACACTCTGCATGCAGAAGTTCAGGGACGGCGGCGGAGGCCGCGGGAGACGCCATGCCAGGTGTAATATGGCGTTTACTGTGACAGCGTCCCAGAGTGACAGGAGAGGATACAGGAATGTACACATCAGGATAACAGATGGGATCCGGTCCTGGAGCGCTGAGCCAGCCTTAGGAGGCATCTGATGGGTAAGAAATGGCGTCCAGATACCCGGATCGTGACACAGGATAAGGCACCCAAGTCCGAGATCCTTCTAGCTGAAGCAATAGCCAGCAAAAACATCACCATAAGGGAAAGCCACTTAAGGTCAGCAGAGGCAAGAGGCTCAAACGGAGACTCCTGTAAGGCCTCCAGAACCACCGACAAATCCCAAGGGGCCACAGGTGGCACATAAGGAGGCTGAATCCGCAACACACCCTGAGTGAAGGTATGGACATCAGACAGGGTAGCAATTTTTCTCTGAAACCAAACCGACAGGGCCAAGATGTGCACCTTGAGGGAGGCCAGACGCAGGCCTCAGTCCAGGCCTTGCTGTAGAAAGGCCAATAGTTTGGCCGTACTAAACTTGAAAACGTCATGATTTTGAGACGCACACCAAGTAAAGTAAGCATTCCAGACCCTATGATATATAAGAGCAGAAGCCGGCTTACGGGCCTTCAACATAGTTTGAACAATCGCCTCAGAAAAACCCTTGGCCCTCAGGACGGAAGCCTCAGGAGCCATGACACATCCTGGTAAAAAAAACGGCCCTGAACGAGTAGGTCTGGTCGTTGGGCAAGTAGAAGGGCCCTGTAGATCGGAGAACCAGTGCCGCCTGGGCCACGCTGGAGCGACTAGAAGTAAGTTTCCTCCTTCTTGCTTGAACTTCCATATAACTCTGGGCAGGAGTGACACCGGAGGGAACACATACGGCAGACGAAAGTTCCACGGGATTGACAAAGCATCCAAGAATGCTGCTTAAGGATCCCTTGTCATTGCTCCGAAGACCGGAACCTTGCGATTGTGTCGAGACGCCATCAGGTCCACAACTGGGAGGCCCCACTTGTCCACGAGAAGTCGAAACACCTCCGGATGCAGGCTCCATTCTCCGGCGTGCATGTCCCTACAACTGAGATAGACCGCCTCCCAGATCAGAACGCCCGGAATGAACACTGCTGATATGGCCGGCAGATGGCGTTCTGCCCACTGAAGAATTCTTGATACTTCCCGCATTGCCATGAGGCTTCGAGTGCCGCCCTGATGACTGATGTACGCCACCGTGGTGGCGGTGTCCGATTGTACCTGAAAAGACCTGTTCTGTATCAGATGCTGGGCCATTGTCAACGCACTGAACACCGCCCGCAGTTCCAGAATGTTTATCGGGAGTAGAGACTGCTCCTTGGTCCACCGACCCTGGAGAGAGTGTTGTTCCAACACCGCGCCCCAACCTCTCAGACTGGTATCCGTCGTCAGCAGGACCAAGTTGGATATCCAGAAGGGACGGCCCCTGCTCAATCGTTGGTCCTGAAGCCACCAGCTCAGTGTCAGGCGGACCTACGAAGATAGGGAGATCATGTGAGATCTGATCCGGTGAGGCAGGCCATCCCACTTGGACAGAATCAACTTCTGCAGAGGGCGAGAATGGAATTGCGCATACTCCACCATGTCGAAATCCGACACCATGAGACCTAGCACTTGCATCGCCGAATGAATCGACACTTGCGGACGGGATAGGAAGCATCGGATCTTGTCCTGAAGCTTCAGGACTTTCTCCCGAGACAGGGACAACCGTTGGTTGTGGGTGTACAATAACGCTCCCAGGTGTACCATGTTCCGAGCCGGAACCAGGGAGGATTTCTTCCAGTTGATCAGCCATTCGTGGGCTTTCATGCACTGGATTGTCAAATCGAGATGACACAGGAGAAGTTCTGGGGAACTCGCCAGGATCAACAAATCGTCTAGGTATGGTAGGATCCTGACCCCTTGACAGCGCAGCGTAGCCATCATGACCGTCATAACTTTGGTGAAAACTCGCGGAGCCGTTGTCAAACCAAAGGGTAACGCCCGAAATTGGTAATGAAGGTTGCCCACTGCAAACCGCAGGTACTGCTGATGAGATACCGCAATAGGAATATGTAGGTAGGCATCCTGTATGTCCAGGGAGACCATATAGTCCCCAGGCTCCATGGCCAGAACAATAGAGGGCAGCGTTTCCATATGGAACTTGGAAATTCGCACATGCTTGTTCAAGGACTTAAGATTGAGAATGGGCCGCGAGGACCCGTTCGGTTTCGGGACTAGAAACAGCGGTGAATAGAACCCCTTGCCCCTTTGAGTCAGAGGCTTCTGTACCACCACTCCTGTGGACAGGAGGGAATGTACCACCGAGTGCAATGTGTTTGCTTTTGCCGGATCCAGAGGCACATCTGTCAGGCAAAATCGATGAGGGGGATGATTCTTGTAGGGTATGGCGTAACCTCGAGTGACGACTTCCCTCACCAGGGTATCCGAAGTGGTCTTCAACCATTCCTGGATAAAACATAGAAGTCGGCCCCCCACCCTGGGTTCCCCCAGAGGGAGCCCCGCCCCGTCATGCAGCCGGCTTATCAGTTTTTGAAGCTGGCTGACGGGAGGCCCAAGCACGCTTCGGACTGGGCTTGGAAGGCCTTGAAGCACGGGCTTGCTTTGGGTATGCCTGACCTTTTGCTTTACCTGGAGTACGAAAGGGCCGAGGGAAAAGTACTTTTAGCCTTCTGTGCGGAAGGAGCCGTACTAGGTAGGCAGGCTGTTTTAGCTGTAGCCAGGTCAGCCACAATCTTATTGAGGTCCTCTTCAAAGAGAAGGTCTCCCTTAAAAGGAAGCACCTCCAGGGTTTTTCTGGAATCCAAATCCACCGACCAGGATCTCAACCAAAGGATACATCTGTCCAAAACGGACGCAGTAGCAGCCTTGGCCGTGAGCACCCCGGCATCGGAGGCCGCCTCCTTAAGGTACAGAGAAGACGTGGCAATATATGAGAGACATTGTCGAGCATGCTCAGATGCATAGAAGGCAGTTCCGCCTCAATTTCCTGAGCCCACGCCTCAACAGCTTCAGCAGCCCAAGTCGCTGCAATAGTTGGCCTTTGAAAAGCCCCAGAAAGGGTATAAATCGCTTTTACACAGCCCTCCACACAACGATCCGTCGGTTCCTTCAGAGAGGTAACGGTAGTCACTGGCAGAGCAGAGTAATCAATCATATGCGCCACATGAAAATCTACAGGCGGAGTTTCCCAATTTTTACACACCTCCGCAGAGAGAGAGGATAGCGAGCCAACAGTCTCTTATTCGGTGTAAACTTTGTCCCTCGATTTTCCCAGGATTCCTGACATATGTCAACCAGGTGTTTAGAGTAGGGTAAAACCTGCTTAACCACCTTCTTACGCTTAAAACTATCAGGTTTCTTGGAGACAGTCTCAGGCTCAGAATCATCAGCCACTTGAAGAATGAGCCGTATCTCCTCAATCAAATCCAAGACATCCAAGGATGATTACCCCTCCCCATCTGAAACATCAGCGTCAGTGTCTGAGGGGTCAGTATATGCACCATCCTCCTCGGAAGACATGTCAGTTAAAGCAGTGGATCGGGAGGAGGTAATGGCCCTTTTAGAAGACGACTTAGTCTTATGCGGGCGAGCGTGACCCTAAAATTTAGACATGGATCGGTTCAAATGCTGTAACTGAGTGGAAAGCTGATCCGCCCATGGCGGGTTCACAGCGGGGACCATAAACTGTGGTAGTGGCACAGGTGGTCCCACAGGGGGCGTCAATTTAGTTACAAGTGTGTTTAACAGTGTGGAAAATGTAGCCCAAGGTGGTTATTGTGAAGCCCCAAGCGCTACCGACCCACTGGGGGGCAAGGAACCCCCTGAACCTGAACTCTCATCTGCTAAATTATCCTCCCTTCCATCAGTGGCCTCATGACCACGCAGTGTGGGAGAAGCCCCAACGTCGTTGCCACGTGTATCAGACATAACTATGCGCACAGTAATGGGCAACCCGGTACAAATTGTAGCAACACTATACCTAGTAAGAACTCTCAGAGAACAGCCTAAGCTGGCACAGACCGAGAGTTCAATAGGAATAGAACATACGGTGACTATAATTCAAAAGAAAAAAATACTCCAGTAGCATATCTTGTGAAACAATTCTATATTATCATCACAGAAAACCTGAAACACTTGGCCCCCACAGGTACAGCAATCTAGGAATAGCACGCTGAGTGAAATACCCTGCAATAAGGCAACCACGCAGCAGCTACACGCACACACACGTATATAGGGGGTCATTCCGAGTTGTTCGCTCGTTGACGATTTTCGCTATACTGCGATTAGTCGCTTACTGTGCATGCGCAAGGTTCGCAGAGCGCATGCGCTTAGTTATTTTACACAAAAGTTAGGTATTTTACTCACGGCATAACAAAGCTTTTTCATCGCTGTGCTGATCGGAGTGTGATTGACAGGAAGTGGGTGTTTCTGGGCAGAAACTGGCCGTTTTATGGGAGTGTGCGGAAAAACGCAGGCGTTCGAGTTGTAAAACGCAGGAGTGGCTGGAGAAATGGGGGAGTGGTTGGGCAAACGCTGGGTATGTTTGGGACGTCAAACCAGGAACGAAAAGGGCTGAGCTGGTCGCAATGGCTGAGTAAGTCTGGAGCTACTCAGAAACTGCTAAGAAATTTCTATTCGCAATTCTGCTAATCTTTCGTTCGCTCTTCTGCTAAGCGAAGATACACTCCCAGGGGGCGGCGGCTTAGCGTGTGCAATGCTGCTAAAAGCAGCTAGCGAGCGAACAACTCGGAATCACCCCCATAGTCACAAACGTACCATGCAGAAATTATGTACCATAAACTGCACTGGGCAAGCAATACAAAGTAAGACTCAGTATGGCTATACTAGTCAAGATCCTACTCTAGACCCCAATGTTTATCTTTGTGGAGTCCAGTGTACCCCGCAGCAGACATATGAAACATTAAAAAAAAAAAGTGAAAATCGTGGGACAGCTGGTTGTATCCACGTTTGTTGAATGAAATTCTGGGCTGCCGCTGATTTAACCAGTGTTACCTATCATTGATGCCTGAATGGGCTATATTCGGCTTCTTACCTGTGAACACTCATGTGGCAGGGGGGGGGAGAGATAAACATATTATTTGTGTACCCCCTATGCCACATGAGTGTTCCTAGGTAAGATGCTGAATATATCCCATTCAGGCATCAATGAAAGGTAAGATACCAAGTGGCAAGCAGCATACTGTGTATTTGGGTCCAAAACCGGCGTATCACCGGGCATGACCAAAGATAATGAAATAGGTCTGCCCTCAAAGATCCACATCTAGGACAAGAGTGATCCTCCGCTATTCCCATTAAATATCTATGGTGAGGGGAAAGATGTGTTTTGTGGAATAAGTTTAAGAAAAGAAAAGTTCAGCATATGATGTTGCAGGTATCATTCTAACTGAGTTGTTTAGTGTCTGCAACAGTGTCTGTATGGTTAAGGACGGAAAATTGTTTCTACATTGAGTAAGCTCAGTTGTTATAGTGTCATATTTTAGTGCAGTATTTAAAAATAAATAATGAATGGATATGGTTTTCTTACTTGGAGTTTCTTGAAGTAGTAATTTGTCCAGTGGGTTATCCCAGTCTGCCGATGATAGTTTTTTTTTTAGAAAGAGTTGCCACTAAGGGGTATATGCAATTGCGGTCGAATTCCCGAAATTGTCGAAAAACGGGACTTTTTGGCAAAAAAAAAAAAAATCGTCAATGCAATTCAGTACTTTCCGTCAAAAAAACGGACTTTCAAAATTCGACTTTTTGAAATTCGACTTTTGTCAAATTCGACTTTTCTGCAATGATACAAATGCTGCAATTCGACAAAAGTATATTCAATTGAAGTTTGGAAATTCGACAACAGTGCTTTTAGACAGTAAATTCGTCATTTTCAATCCGCCACACTTTGGTGGGTGAAACTAATAAAAAAAAAAATTAAAACATGTTTTTTTGATTGGTAATAGCATATCTATTTATATTAGAAGGGATTAGGTACTTGGTTTGTCTTTTTTGGAGGCACAAGTATTATTTATATATTTTAAAAAATATATATTTTTTATTTTTTTTTATTTATTTTTTTAAGATGGAATGGTAAAATCCCGGAAAAAAATGGCGTGGGGTCCCCCCTCCAAAGCATAACCAGCCTCGGGCTCTTCGAGCTGGTCCTGGTTCTAAAAATGCGGGGGGGGTAATGGACAGGGGATCCCCCGTATTTTTAAAACCAGCACCGGGCTCTGCGCCTGGTGCTGGTGCAAAAAAATACGGGGGACAAAAAGAGTTGGGGTCCCCCGTATATTTTACACCAGCATCGGGCTCCACTAGCTGGACAGATAATGCCACAGCCAGGGGTCAACTTTTATACAGCGCCCTGCGGCCGTGGCATTAAATATCCAACTAGTCACCCCTGGCCGGGGTACCCTGGGGGAGTGGGGACCCCTTCAATCAAGGGGTCCCCCCCCCAGCCACCTAAGGGCCAGGGGTGAAGCCCGAGGCTGTCCCCCCCATCCAAGGGCTGCGGATGGGGGGCTGATAGCCTTGAGAAAAGTGTAAGAATATTGTTTTTCCCAGTAGTACTACAAGTCCCAGCAAGCCTCCCCCGCAAGCTGGTACTTGGAGAACCACAAGTACCAGCATGCGGGAGAAAAACGGGCCCGCTGGTACCTGTAGTACTACTGGGAAAAAAATACCCAAATAAAAACAGGAGACACACACCTTGAGAGTAAAACTTTATTGCACACTTGCCGACACACACACATACTTACCTATGTTGACACGCCGACTGGCACGTCTCGTCTCGTCTCCGACGATCCGGGGTACCTGTGAAAAAGATTATACTCACCTGATCGAGTGTCCAGAGATAAATCCACGTACTTGGCAAAAAAACAACACGAACACCCGACCAAGCCGGACTGAAAGGGGTCCCATGTTTACACATGGGACCCCTTTCCCCGAATGCAGAGAGACCCCCCCCCGTGACTGCTGTCACAGAAAGGTCTCTTAAGCCAATCAGCGAGCGCAACGTCCTTGCACTGTGCTGATTGGCTGCGCGTCTGAGCTGTCAAACAGCGCATCGCAAAGCCTCTCCAATATATTCAATGGTGGGAACTTTGCGGTTAGTGGTGAGGTCACCCGCGGTCAGCCACACCGCTGACGGCAAAGTTCCAACCATTGAAAGAAATGGAGGGAGCTGTGCGATGCGCTGTCTGAGCTCAGACGCGCACAGCCAATCAGGTGAGCGCCACGAAGTAGCGCTTCCTGATTGGCTGAAGGGACCTCAGTGACAGGAGTCACGTGGGGTCCCGGCACATTCGGGGAAAGGGGTCCCATGTGTAAACATGGGACCCCTTTCAGTCCGGCTTGGTCGGGTGTTCGTGTTGTTTTTTTGCCAAGTACGTGGATTTATCTCTGGACACTGGATCAGGTGAGTATAATCTTTTTCACAGGTACCCCGGATCTTCGGAGACGAGACGTGGCAGTCGGCGGGTCAACATAGGTAAATGTGTGTGTGTCGGCAGGTGTGCAATAAAGTTTTACTCTCAAGGTGTGTGTCTCCTATTTTTATTTGGGTATTTTTTTCCCAGTAGTACTACAGGTACCAGCGGGCCCGTTTTTCTCCCGCATGCTGGTACTTGTGGTTCTCCAAGTACCAGCTTGCGGGGGAGGCTTGATGGGACTTGTAGTACTACTGGGAAAAACAATATTCTTACACTTTTCTCAAGGCTATCAGCCCCCCATCCGCAGCCCTTGATTGAAGGGGTCCCCACTCCCCCAGGGTACCCCGGCCAGGGGTGACTAGTTGGATATTTAATGCCACGGCCGCAGGGCGCTGTATAAAAGTGACCCCCGGCTGTGGCATTATCTGTCCAGCTAGTGGAGCCCGATGCTGGTGTTAAAAATACGGGGGACCCCTACTCTTTTTGCCCCCCGTATTTTTTGCACCAGCACCAGGCGCAGAGCCCGGTGCTGGTTTTAAAAATACGGGGGATCCCCTGTCCATTTTTCCCCCGGATTTTTAGAACCAGGACCAGCTCGAAGAGCCCAAGGCTGGTTATGCTTTGGAGGGGGGACCCTACGCCATTTTTTTCCCGTTTTTTAAAAATCGGAAAAATCCGTCAAATCGGACGTTTTTCGTCAGCGGGACTGTCGAATCCGTTTTTTATTGAATATGGTCAATTTCGGCACCCACTTGCCGAAATCAGACGGTCGAATTGTGTCGAATTAAAAAACGGGCGACAAATTGCCGCGATTCGCCGCTAATTGCATATACCCCATAATCTTGTGTTTGGAAGTAAGCTAAAGATAAAGACTCAAGAGATGGATATTTGGTGATTACTTGCAAAAAAGATAGGTGTTTCCTAGTCAAGGGGTCTAAGTTTACCGAACGAAGATAATGCCCATTTCAGACCACAGGGTAAAGGGATATCTCACCTCTCCATTTTGAAAATTCCAGGTTATGTACTAGGGGGAGAAAAAAATATATATAAATGGGTTTAATGAGAGCTTGTGTCGGAGGATGTGCCAAACTCTCCTAGTGGACATAAGTAATGGATTCGATTGGACCAAAAATGGAATTTCGCTATCATGTAAATTAAGTGGAGAATTAGGCAATTCCACATAAAAGAGCAGATTCTAAAAGATACAGTATGTTTGAATATATATTACTGTTATGTAACCAGTTTCTCAAATAACGGAGGTGAGCAGCATGACTATAAGCAGTTATGTTAGGTGAATTAATATCCCCATTTGTTCTACTTTGTTAGTCTCACAAGTCCTATTTGTGCTCTTTTACCATTCCAATGAAGGTGCGGATCAGTTTTTCAATTTCGGCAGTTTATTTATTATTTATTTATTACCAGTTATTTATATAGCGCACACATATTCCGCAGCGCTGTACTAGGAATATTTGCCCATTCACATCAGTCCCTGCCCCAGTGGAGCTTACAATCTATATTCCCTATCACATGTACACACAGACACATGCACACTAGGGTTAATTTTGTTGAGAGCCAATTAACCTACCAGTGTATTTTTGGATTGTGGGAGGAAACCGGAGTACCCGAAGAAAACCCACGCAAGTACAGGGAGAAGATACAAACTCCGCACAGTTAGGGCCATGGTGGGAGTCAAACCCATGACCTCAGTGCGGTCAGACAGTAATGCTAATGATTACACCATGCGTACTGACCCTTAGTACTGCCCAGCAGTGAATTCTCCGGTCAATAAAACTGGGCGGGACTGAAGGAGGTAAAGTAGTCTGGGGAATAAAATAAATTTTAATAGAATGGCCCATCCTAGGTAGACAAGAGCATGTTTGCGCCAACGCTAAGTGTCTTGTCAAATACTACATATAATTTATGCACCCATAGATAATGATAGTTTTGGAGGCCCATGTTATGGGGATATTTCTCGACCATGTCAGGCGTATATAGCCCCTATAGCTTAACGCATTTTAACCGTAAGGGTATTGTAACTTTAAACATGCCGTTTTACCAGCATGTTTTAAGTAATCATGCCCACACAGTTAAAGTGCTTTAATTAGTTTTAGAAAAACGGCAAGATACTGGTAGTAGTATTGAGGTGTCAATGTAGTCACTGCCAAGATAAGCTTTTATGGTCAGAAATGTTTATATGCTATATAAAACGCATGTGGGTGGGTTCCACATAATTATGAGTTTAGTGCAATCGCTGTAGTATCTGACAATTGTTTAGTTTAGCAGAGAAAGAAAAACTGTCTGCACAATCAATATTTTAACCTTACACAATATTATATAATATGATAGGAATATCAAATGCTCTTATAATTATAACAAGAAAAGCTCACCTAGGAATAGAATTTGCAAGCATCCAAGAAAAAAAGAAAGAAAAAGTATTCCTATAATGGGCACTCACAATCTGATACAATATAATGATACTATAAATCTGTCACATTAATACTCAAGTGATTTTTAAAATAAACCATCAAAATAAAAATGTACAAAAGTGAACCAAGTATGAGTGAATTAAAATCCTGTATCCACCATACATTTTCTGTGTTATATTCAATATTATAATTTGACATTTCCCACCCTCTGTAGAATAAGAATATCAGTTAGGCATTCTGAACAGCAGCATGAATGGAGCAAATTCAATAATCATAAACTAGCGCCCTGCAACGTTCATGGAAATATAACATTAATACTCACTTGTATTAGGTTTAACCCAATGTAAATTTTTGTGTCCCACTTCACTGACTTTGTTAGCATAATCAGTTGTTCCCAAGAACCTGATTGATGGGTTAAATGTTTATGTTTTTTCTATCCCTGTGCGATTCTAAAATGCATGCGTGCTAAAAGTGCATAAAACATGTTACTGTAAAAATACCCAGAATAGCGTGAAATAAACGTTTTATTTAAATAAAATAAATAATTTTTTTTAGAAAAACAGAGAAAGCTATTTTTTTCTATTTTCAACTGCTATACACAGCATAAAATCCCAACTAACTTAAAAAGGAATTTAAAAATTCCATAGAATTTATGTCGATGTCTTAAACATTCTTAATTCTTCCAACATCAAATAATATAATGAAACCAGATGACCTCTGTTACAATTTATATTCAGGCAATTTGAAATCTAGTAATTAGATGCAAGTATAATATCAATAAATATCAATCTGGTCTGGCATGCGTTGGAGATTTATTACATACAGTGCATCCGAAAACAAAAACATACTGTACTGATAGGTTAACCGGTTTCTGACCAAAAAAATAAAATAAATAAATAAACCAGTGTGTTTGTTAAGCTCCACTGGGGCAGAGACTGATGTGAATGATTAAACATTCTGCTATGTGCTGCATAATATGAGTGTGCTATATAAATAGCTGATAAAAAATAAAATGAATAAGGTGAAAAAGGGTCTATCCCGTGATACAAGATACAAACTTCATGTCTGCCATGGAGTTGTTTATTTAACGCTGAAAAAGGAGATTTATGGTAGACTTACCATAGTTAAATCTCTTTCTGCGGGGTACATTGGTTCCACAGGGAAACATCGGGGTGTAGAGATGGATCTTGATCCAGGCACCAACAGGCTAAAGCTTTAGACTGTCCCAGGTTGCATTGGGGCCTACTCTATAACCCCACCTCCAGGCACTGTGAGCTCAGTTTAGTTAACCAGTCCAATGCAGGACCAGGTAATAGAGAAGGTAGAGGTTAGTCACATAGAACTACGTTCTCACTACAGGAGTACGGACTAGCAGCTAATGCCAAACAAACCCATAGAAGCTAGGTGCGTCAGGGTGGGCGCCCTGTGGAACCAATGTACCTCGCAGAAAGAGATTTAACCATGGTAAGGCTACCATAAATCTCCTTTTCTGCAGCGAGGTACATTGGTTTCCACAGGGAAACATGGGGGATGTCCTAAAGCAGATCCTCATGGGAATGGGATGCGAAGTAGCAGGTATGAGAACACGGCGTCCAAAGGAAGCATCCTGGGAGGCGGAAGTATCGAAGACATAGAACCTAATGAACGTGTTCACTGAAGAATACGTAGCCGCCTTGCACAGTTGTTCAGCAGACGCGTCTCGGCAGGCCGCCCAAGAAGGTCCAACAGACCGAGTAGAATGGGATTTGATAGCAGCTGGAGCTGGAAGTCCAGCCTGCGCATAGGCTTGTGCAATCACCACACTAATCCATCTGGCCAAGTTTGCTTATTCGCAGGCCAGCCACGTTTGTGAAAACCAAAAAGTACAAAAAGGGTATCTGACCTACTGATAGAGGCAGTCCTCTCCACATAAATACAGAGAGCCCTTACCACATCCAAAGGCCGCTCTTCGGAGGACAAATCAGAAGAGATAAAGGCAGGAACCACAATCTCTTAGTTATGGTGGAAAGATGACACCACCTTAGGCAAACAACCAGGGCGAGTTCTAAGAATCGGCAGTACGGATGGTGTAATGGTTAGCATTACTGCCTCACAGCACTGAGGTCATGGGTTCGATTCCCACCATGGCCCTAACTGTGTGGAGTTTGTATATTCTCCCCGTACTTGCGTGGGTTTCCTCCGGGTGCTCCGGTTTCCTCCCACAATCCAAAAATATACTGGTAGGTTAATTGGCTCCCAACAAAAAATAAGATTTTACTTACCGATAAATCTATTTCTCGTAGTCCGTAGTGGATGCTGGGACTCCGTCAGGACCATGGGGATTAGCGGCTCCGCAGGAGACAGGGCACAAAAATAAAGCTTTAGGATCAGGTGGTGTGCACTGGCTCCTCCCCCTATGACCCTCCTCCAAGCCTCAGTTAGGATACTGTGCCCGGACGAGCGTACACAATAAGGAAGGATTTTGAATCCCGGGTAAGACTCATACCAGCCACACCAATCACACCGTACAACTTGTGATCTGAACCCAGTTAACAGTATGACAAACGTAGGAGCCTCTGAACAGACCGCTCACAACAATAACAACCCGATTTTTTTGTAACAATAACTATGTACAAGTATTGCAGACAATCCGCACTTGGGATGGGCGCCCAGCATCCACTACGGACTACGAGAAATAGATTTATCGGTAAGTAAAATCTTATTTTCTCTGACGTCCTAGTGGATGCTGGGACTCCGTCAGGACCATGGGGATTATACCAAAGCTCCCAAACGGGCGGGAGAGTGCGGATGACTCTGCAGCACCGAATGAGAGAACTCCAGGTCCTCTTTAGCCAGGGTATCATATTTGTAGAATTTTACAAACGTGTTCTCCCCCGACCACGTAGCTGCTCGGCAGAGTTGTAATGCCGAGACCCCTCGGGCAGCCGCCCAGGATGAGCCCACCTTCCTTGTGGAATGGGCCTTGACAGATTTAGGCTGTGGCAGGCCTGCCACAGAATGTGCAAGTTGAATTGTGCTACAAATCCAACGAGCAATCGTCTGCTTAGAAGCAGGAGCACCCAGCTTGTTGGGTGCATACAGTATAAACAGCGAGTCAGATTTTCTGACTCCAGCCGTCCTTGAAATATATATTTTCAATGCCCTGACAACGTCCAGCAACTTGGAATCCTCCAAATCGCTAGTAGCCGCAGGCACCACAATAGGCTGGTTCAGGTGAAATGCTGACACCACCTTAGGCAGAAACTGAGGACGCGTCCGCAGTTCTGCCCTGTCCGAATGGAAAATCAGATATGGGCTTTTATACGATAAAGCCGCCAATTCTGACACTCTCCTGGCTGAAGCCAGGGCCAGTAGCATGGTTACTTTCCATGTAAGATATTTCAAATCCACCGATTTGAGTGGCTCAAACCAATGGGATTTGAGAAAATCCAAAACTACATTAAGGTCCCACGGAGCCACTGGGGGCACAACCGGGGGCTGTATATGTAGTACTCCTTTTACAAAAGTCTGGACTTCAGGAACTGAAGCCAATTCTTTCTGGAAGAAAATCGACAGGGCCGAAATTTGAACCTTAATGGACCCCAATTTGAGGCCCATAGACAATCCTGTTTGCAGGAAATGTAGGAATCGACCCAATTGAAAATTCCTCCGTGGGGGCCTTCCTGGCCTCACACCACGCAACATATTTTCTCCAAATGCGGTGATAATGTTGTGCAGTCACCTCCTTCCTGGCTTTTACCAGTGTAGGAATGACCTCTTCCGGAATGCCTTTTTCCCTTAGAATTCGGCGTTCAACCGCCATGCCGTCAAACGCAGCCGCGGTAAGTCTTGGAATAGACACGGTCCCTGCTGAAGCAGGTCCCGTCTTAGAGGTAGAGGCCACGGATCTTCCGTGAGCATCTCCTGAAGTTCCGGGTACCAAGTTCTTCTTGGCCAATCTGGAGCCACGAGTATCGTTCTTACTCCCCTTTGCCGTATAATTCTCAGTACTTTTGGTATGAGAGGCAGAGGAGGAAACACATACACTGACTGGAACACCCACGGTGTTACCAGAGCGTCCACAGCTATTGCCTGAGGGTCTCTTGACCTGGCGCAATACCTGTCCAGTTTTTTGTTGAGGCGAGACGCCATCATATCCACCTTTGGTTTTTCCCAACGGTTCACAATCATGTGGAAGACTTCTGGATGAAGTCCCCACTCTCCCGGGTGTAGATCGTGTCTGCTGAGGAAGTCTGCTTCCCAGTTGTCCACTCCCGGAATGAACACTGCTGACAGTGCTATCACATGATCTTCCGCCCAGCGAAGAATCCTTGCAGCTTCTGCCATTGCTCTCCTGCTTCTTGTGCCGCCCTGTCTGTTTACGTGGGCGACTGCCGTGATGTTGTCCGACTGGATCAACACCGGCTGACCCTGAAGCAGGGGTTTTGCCAGGCTTAGAGCATTGTAAATCGCTCTTAGCTCCAGTATATTTATGTGAAGAGACATCTCCAGGCTTGACCATACTCCCTGGAAGCTTCTTCCCTGTGTGACCGCTCCCCAGCCTCTCAGACTGGCATCCGTGGTCACCAGGACCCAGTCCTGTATGCCGAATCTGCGGCCCTCTAACAGATGAGCACTCTGCAACCACCACAGAAGAGACACCCTTGTCCGTGGCGATAAGGTTATCCGCTGATGCATCTGCAGATGCGATCCGGACCATTTGTCCAGCAGATCCCACTGAAAAGTTCGTGCGTGGAATCTGCCGAATGGAATCGCTTCGTAAGAAGCCACCATCTTTCCCAGGACTCTTGTGCATTGATGCACAGACACTTTTCCTGGTTTTAGGAGGTTCCTGACAAGTTCGAATAACTCCCTGGCTTTCTCCTCCGGAAGAAACACTTTTTTCTGAATCGTGTCCAGAATCATTCCCAGGAACAGCAGACGTGTCGTCGGGGTCAATTGAGATTTTGGAAAATTCAGAATCCACCCGTGCTGTTGCAGCACTACTTGGGTTAGTGCTACTACGTCCTCCAGCTGTTCTCTGGACCTTGCCCTTATCAGGAGATCGTCCAAGTAAGGGATAATTAATACGCCTTTTCTTCGCAGAAGAAACATCATTTCGGCCATTACCTTGGTAAAGACCCGAGGTGCCGTGGACAATCCAAACGGCAGCGTCTGAAACTGATAATGACAGTTTTGCACCACGAACCTGAGGTACCCTTGATGTGAAGGGCAAATTGGGACATGCAGGTAAGCATCCTTGATGTCCAGGGACACCATAAAGTCCCCTTCTTCCAGATTCGCTATCACTGCTCTGAGTGACTCCATCTTGAACTTGAATTTTTGTATGTACAGGTTCAAAGATTTCAGATTTAGAATAGGTCTTACCGAGCCGTCCGGCTTCGGTACCACAAATAGTGTGGAATAATACCCCTTTCCCTGTTGTAGGAGGGGTACCTTGACTATCACCTGCTGAGAATACAGCTTGTGAATGGCTTCCAATACCGTCGCCCTGTCTGAGGGAGACGTTGGCAGAGCAGACTTTAGGAACCGGCGAGGGGGAGACTTCTCGAATTCCAACCTGTAACCCTGAGATACTATCTGCAGGATCCAGGGGTCCACCTGTGAGTGAGCCCACTGTGCGCTGAAATTCTTGAGTCGACCCCCCACCGCCCCTGAGTCCGCTTGTAAAGCCCCAACGTCATGCTGAGGGCTTTGCAGAAGCCGGGGAGGGCTTCTGCTCCTGGGAAGAAGCTGCTTGGTGCACTCTTACCCTTTCCTTTGCCTCGGGGCAAATATGACTGTCCTTTCGCCCGCTTGTTCCTATAGGAACGAAAGGACTGCGGCTGAAAAGACGGTGTCTTTTTCTGTTGGGAGGGGACCTGAGGTAAAAAGGTGGATTTCCCGGCTGTTGCCGTGGCCACCAAATCCGATAGACCGACCCCAAATAATTCCTCCCCCTTATACGGCAATACTTCCATATGCCGTTTGGAATCCGCATCACCTGACCATTGTCGCGTCCATAAACTTCTTCTGGCAGATATGGACATCGCACTTACTCTCGATGCCAGAGTGCAAATATCCCTCTGAGCATCTCGCATATAAAGAAAAGCATCCTTTAATTGCTCTAAAGTCAATAAAATACTGTCCCTATCTAGGGTATCAATATTTTCAGTCAGGGAATCCGACCAAACCACCCCAGCACTGCACATCCATGCAGAGGCGATGGCTGGTCGCAGTATAACACCAGTATGAGTGTATATACTTTTCAGGGTAGTTTCCAGCCTCCTATCCGCTGGATCCTTGAGGGCGGCCGTTTCAGGAGACGGTAACGCCACTTGTTTTGATAAGCGTGTGAGCGCCTTATCCACCCTAGGGGGTGTTTCCCAGCGCGCCCTAACCTCTGGCGGGAAAGGGTATAATGCCAATAACTTCTTTGAAATTAGCAGTTTTCTATCGGGGTTAACCCACGCTTCATCACACACTTCATTCAATTCGTCTGATTCAGGAAAAACTACAGGTAGTTTTTTCAGACCCCACATAATACCCCTTTTTGTGGTACATGCAGTATCAGAGATATGCAAAGCCTCCTTCATTGCCGTGATCATATAACGTGTGGCCCTACTGGAAAATACGTTTTTTTCTTCACCGTCGACACTAGATTCGGTGTCCGTGTCTGGGTCTGTGTCGACCGACTGAGGTAAAGGGCGTTTTACAGCCCCTGACGGTGTCTGAGACGCCTGTACAGGTACTAACTGGTTTGCCGGCCGTCTCATGTCGTCAACTGATTTTTGTAATGTGCTGACATTATCACGTAATTCCATAAACAAAGCCATCCATTCCGGTGTCGACTCCCTAGGGGGTGACATCACCATTACCGGCAATTGCTCCGCCTCCACACCAACATCGTCCTCATACATGTCGACACACATGTACCGACACACAGCAGACACACAGGGAATGCTCTTATCGAAGACAGGACCCCACTAGCCCTTTGGGGAGACAGAGGGAGAGTTTGCCAGCACACACCCAAGCGCTATAAATATATAGGAACAACCCTATAGAAGTGTTGTCTCCCTTATAGCAGCTTAATATATCAAAAAACACCAAAAAAGTGCCCCCCCCTCTCTGTTTTACCCTGTTTCTGTAGTGCAGTGCAGGGGAGAGTCCTGGGAGCCTTCCTCGCAGCGGAGCTGAGCAGGAAAATGGCGCTATGTGCTGAGGAGATAGGCCCCGCCCCCTATTTCGGCGGGCTCTTCTCCGGTGTTTGTGAGACCTGGCAGGGGTTAAATACATCCATATAGCCCCAGGGGCTATATGTGATGTATTTTTTAGCCAGAACAAGGTATTCTCATTGCTGCCCAGGGCGCCCCCCCCCAGCGCCCTGCACCCTCCGTGACCGCTGGTGTGAAGTGTGTGACAACAATGGCGCACAGCTGCAGTGCTGTGCGCTACCTCATGAAGACTGAAAAGTCTTCTGCCGCCGGTTTCTGGACCTCTTCACTTTTCGGCATCTGCAAGGGGGTCGGCGGCGCGGCTCCGGGACCGGACTCCATGGCTGGGCCTGTGTTCGATCCCTCTGGAGCTAATGGTGTCCAGTAGCCTAAGAAGCCAATCCATCCTGCACGCAGGTGAGTTCACTTCTTCTCCCCTAAGTCCCTCGTTGCAGCGAGCCTGTTGCCAGCAGGACTCACTGTAAAATAAAAAACCTAAAAACTTTTTCTAAGCAGCTCTTTAGGAGAGCCACCTAGGATTGCACCCTGCTCGGACGGGCACAAAAACCTAACTGAGGCTTGGAGGAGGGTCATAGGGGGAGGAGCCAGTGCACACCACCTGATCCTAAAGCTTTATTTTTGTGCCCTGTCTCCTGCGGAGCCGCTAATCCCCATGGTCCTGACGGAGTCCCAGCATCCACTAGGACGTCAGAGAAATTAACCCTAGTGTGAATGTGTGTGCATGTACATGTGGTCAGGAATATAGATTGTAAGCTCCACTGGGGCAGGGACTGATGTGAATGGCCAATTCTCTGTAAAGCGCTGCGGAATACGCTATATAAATAACTGGTAGTAATAATAATAATAATAATAATAATAATAATAACCGCTCGGTCACGGTGAAATATCAGAAAGGGTGGACGACAGGACAGAGCACCTAAGTCTGACACCCTCCTAGCAGAGGCAATAACCAGTAGGAACAGGACCTTGACCGTGAGCTATTTAAGGTCCACTGACTCAAGAGGTTCAAATGGAGACTCTTGCAGGCCATTCAGGACAACAGACAGATCCCACGGAGCCACAGGAGGGACATAGGGAGGCTGATTCCGTAAAATACCCTGAGTGATAGTATGAACGTCAGGAAGAGACGCAATTTTTCTCTGAAACCACATCGACAAAGCAGAGATATGAACCTTGAGGGAGGCCAGACGAAGGCCTAAGTCCAGGCCTTGTTGCTGAAAAGCCAGAAGTCTGGAAGTTCTGAATTTGTATGCGTTGTAATTCTTAGCAGCACACCAGGTGAAGTAAGAATTGCAGACCCTGTAATAAATCGCAGAAGCTGGTTTGCGGGCCTTCAAAATAGTATGGATAATCGCCTCAGAGAATACTATGGCCTTCAGGAGTGATGTCTCAAGAGCCATACCGTCAAAGCCAGTCTGGCCAGGTCCGGGTAGACGCAAGGGCCCTGAACAAGGAGGTCTGGGCGTTGGGGAAGTAGAAGAGGACACTCTATTGATCTATTGATAGACCCTGCAGGTTCTGAGAACAAATGCTGTCTGTGCCATGAAGGAGCGACTAGAAGTAGTTTTCCTCCTTCAGACATATATATTGGTAGATGCTCAATTAGCTTAGTGATATCATTCAGGTGTTTGAAAGGGAGGGGTATTTCTGAGCAAGAAAAAAAAGCATTTGGTTTTCCCCAGCACCCTGAATGATAACAGTAACCAGATATAAATCCCACATAATAGAATTCAGAGATAATATTCCTCCTTGTTTGAACTTCCGTAGCACCCTGGGCAGGAGTGACACTGGAGGGAACAAGTAGGGCAGCTGAAAGTTCCATGCAATTGCCAGTGCATCCACAAACACTGCTTGAGGATCCCTGGTCCTTGATCCGAGGACCGGAAAGTTTTGATTGTGTCGAGACACCACCAGGTCTACATCTGGTAGGCCCCACTTGTCCATTCTCCGGCATGCACGTCCTGACGACTGAGGAAATCCGCTTCCCAGTCGAGGACTCCCAGAATGACCACTGCCGATATTGCTGGCAGATGGCGTTCCGTCAAACAAAGGATTTTTGACACTTCCATCATTGCCATGCGGCTTCAAGTGCCGCCATGATGGATTATGTATGCCACCTGTCAAAGTCGAAAAATATCATGATTCACAATGCCTTGTACTAACCCCAATGCACATGCCCGCTGCTCGTGCACCCACTCCCCCGTGCGTACGCATCCCCTCAGGTTGCGTAAGGGTCGCTCCGACGTCGCCTGCGCATGGAGATGTGTGTTTACTACGGAGTTTGTAAGCGTCTAGCGAGCGACTCGATTGCAACATATTTAACCTAAATAGTGTGTTTTATAGATAGTATTCCCCTTAAAAATGTCAGCAAGTATGTTTAGTGTAAATGGTTCGTGGACATGGGGATTCCTCTTTGCATGATATGAAGGGTCAGACAAAGGTTGAACGGTGGTGTTTAGTATCCAGCTGTAGAGTATTTTATTAGTAACATTTCGGTGTTGGTTAGGAAGAGATTGTTCGCTCCTGCGTATAGTTATGTATAAAAGTAGTTTCTAGACATTTACTGTATTTGCGGTTCATTATCCATGCGGCGGGAATCCTGAGGATACCTCCCACCTGAGCAGTTGGAAATAGACACAGCCCACCTGTTCGAATCCACCTATGACCTTTTGTTATAATGCAGAGACACATTCCTGTGTCCAATGAACAATGAGATTGTAGGGACCATTGTATCGTACTGTATGCTGTGTATATAAAGGCCACCATTGCTGGACCAGCACTCACTCTCTCTACAAGGTTTTCACACTGAAGGCTGAGGGCTGGTCCAGGACGCGCTTGCGAATCATTCCCACGTGTGTAAGTTTCTCTGTAGCCATTTTGTTATTCTTTGTGTATGCCATTCGTTCTCATTGTGTTTGCTTTGTGTTTGCGATCGCTTCGCTATATTGTTCACATTTATTTCTTGTTATTCTGTTTAGATATTGATGTTAGGTCTGTAGTGTATATGCTGTAATTGTTTTCCCCTTTTTATACTAAAAGAATCTTCTACGAAGGTGTTGGAACCTTACCAGGTCTTGTGTGTTTCACCAGTTATTGTAAAGGGTTTCTGAGCGTCTCAATCGCTCAAAAAGCTTTCATATTATCAAGGTCAATAAGCGTTACATTGTGGTAATATTACAGTACTAAGGTTTACAGTATAAGCATACCCTTACAGTGTGTTGTTAACAAGGTTTACTGTGTGTCATTCAGTGAGCGTCAGCGCCGCTCGTGTCTCACTCTCACGGCACAGCGTCCGCTACGCCAACAGCGTAGCAGTACGGTACTCGGGCCGCCTGTAGCGTGCTCGATACTAAGCGTAAGCCCGTGAGCGTACGTGCCGCTCGTGCGTCGCGCCCACGGCCTAGCGTCTGCTACGCTAAGTGCGTACCCTTACGGTACTCCGTGCGCCAATTGCGTACTTCGTCCATAATAAGTATATAGCTTATGTTCAAAGGTAATATTTGACTTTATCACACCGTTGTGGCGTTGCCTGACCGTACTTCAACAGGCCTGTTCTGTAGCAGAGGAAGGGCGAGAGACAAAGCATTGAGCACCGCCAGCAATATCGACACTCTTGAGCGAGAGAGGAAGTATCTGATCCTGTCCTGAAGCTTCATAACCTTCACTGGAGACAGAAACAACCGTTGACTGTGTGTGTCCAGCAGTGCCCATAGTTGCACCATGCTTTGAGCTGGAACCAGCGAGGACTTCTTCCAGTTGATGAGCTTGTGGGCTTGTAGGAAGTTTACTGTCAGTTGCAGATGACTGAGGAGTACATCGTGGGAGTTTGCCATAATCAGCAAGTCGTCCAGATATGGCAGGATCCTGACTCCCTGGCGACTGAGATGAGCCGTCATCACGGCCATAACCTTGGTGAAGATCCGAGGAGCCTTGGCCAGTCCAAATGGCAGAGCCTGGAACTGATAGTGGAGGTTGCCAATAGCAAACCACAGATATTGCCGATGCGATATTATAGGCATTACTGAAACTTTGTGGGACGAATCTCATGATTGGACAGTCAATCTAGAGGGCTATACACTGTTTAGGAGAGACAGACTAAATAAAAAGGGTGGAGGGGTGTGTTTTTACGTAAAGCCGTTTTTAAAACCTGATATACGGGAAGATATTCAGGAGGGGACTGTAGACAATGTCGAGACATTATGGGTAGAAATTGTATGCGGGGAAAAAGGAATAAAAAAGTTAGTATTTGGTGTATGCTATAGGCCGCCTGGTATCAACGTATCTGATGAGGAATTGTTACTAAAGCAAATTAAAAGAGCAGCAGGAGTAGGAGACATAGTAGTGATGGGAGATTTTAACTATCCAGAGATAAACTGGAAAAACGATTCATGTGATACTGCTAGGGGCATTATGTTTTTAAACACACTTAATGATAACTACTTAGTTCAACTAATTGAGGAACCAACTAGGTACAATGCAATCTTAGACCTGGTATTAACAAACAATGGGGATTCGGTATCAGGTATTATAGTAGGGGAACCCATAGGAAACAGCGACCACAATATGGTCACATTCAATATCAGTTTTCATAAACAGCCCTATACTGGCTCAACTAGGACTCTAAACTTTAGCAAAGCGAATTTTGAAAAGATGAAGGAATTTTTCAGGGATATTGAATGGGAAGGTTTGTTTTTTTTGTTTTAGGAAAAAAATACTACGGAGAAATGGGAGGTACTAAAATTCCTGCTAGCTAAAAATACACTCAAATTTATTCCTACGAGCAGCAAAAAAAGGAATAAAAATCATAAACCGATGTGGCTTAACACAAAGATAAAGGAACTTATGGGCAAGAAAAGGCGAGCATTTAAAAAATACACATCTGACGGGGAAGCAGAGTCATTTCAGCACTATAAGGAATGTAACAAAATATGCAAAAAGGAAATAAGAGCGGCTAAAGTAGAAACTGAAAAACTAGTAGCAAAGGAAAGCAAAGCGAATCCCAAAAAATTCTTTAAATACATTAATAGCAAGAGATTAAAGAAGGAGAGTATAGGCCCTTTAAAAGACAAGTTGGGAGTCTTATAGGCCCTACACACTGGCCGATTTTTTGAAAGATCTGAACGATCTCGTTCATAAATGAACGAGAACTCGTTCATATCTTTCAGTGTGGAGGCTCCAGCGATGAACGATGCGCGGTCCCGCGCTCGTTCATCGCTGGTCTCCCGTCGGCTGTGCATGCAGGCCAATATGGACGATCTCGTCCATATTTGCCTGCACTTCAATGCAGCCGCGTGACGGGGGGAGTGAAGAAACTTCACTCCCCCCGTCACTGCCCCCCCGCCGCCGGGTCGCTCATCGGCCGTATCCGCCGTCGGGCAGCTCGGCGGCGGGTCGGCCAGTGAGTAGGGCCCCTTAAGCAAAAATGATAATGACATAGCGGACACAGTAAATGAGTTTTTTTCAACAGTATTTACTAGAGAGGACCCAATTCAGGGACTAACACATCATCTCAATAATGAGAATATCCCACTGATAGATACTTATTTAAGCGAGGAAGTAGTCTGTGACCGATTAAAACATTTAAAGATTAATAAGTCACCAGGTCCCGATGGTATTCACCCAAGGGTTCTAATGGAGCTTCACTCTGAACTTGCAAAACCGCTATTTTTGATCTTTAAGGATTCAGTAATATCAGGTATGGTTCCCAAAGACTAGCGTATAGCGGAATTAGTGCCTATATTCAAAAAGGGAAGAAAGCTGAACCAGGTAATTATAGACCAGTTAGTCTTACATCTATAGTGGGGAATGTATTGGAAGGTATTCTAAGAGATAGTATTCAGAAGTTCCTTGAAGTCAATAAGTTCATTAACAGGAATCAACATGGGTTTATGAAGGACAGATCCTGTCAAACCAACTTACTTGGCTTTTATGAAACAGTAAGCGCAAACCTAGATCAGGGTAAAGAGGTGGATGTAATCTTTTTAGATTTTGCCAAAGCATTCGACACTGTACCACACATGAGACTTATCTACAAGCTACAAAAATCGGGGCTAGGAAGCACAATATGCACTTGGGTCAAAAACTGGTTAGATAATAGGGAGCAGCGAGTTGTGGTTAATGGATCTTTTCAACTTGGACTGAAGTGTGCCACAAGGCTCAGTATTAGGACCGCTATTGTTCAATATTTTCATTAACGACCTAACAGAAGGTCTAGAGAGCATGGTGTCAATTTTTGCAGATGATACTAAATTGTGTAAAGTTATAAATGCGGAGGGGGATGCTGAGTCGCTTCAGAACGACTTAGTTAAATTAGAAGCTTGGGCAGCGAAATGGAGAATGTGCTTCAATACAGACAAGTGTAAGGTAATGCACTGTGGTAACAAGAACAAAAATAACACCTACCTACTAAATGGGGTAAAATTAGGGGATTCTGTACTGGAAAAGAACTTAGATGTCCTCATAGATAGCAAATTAAGCAGTAGTACCCAAAGTAGGACTGCAGCAAAGAAGGCTAATAAGATATTAGCATGCATAAGACGGGGAATTGATGCTAGGGACGAGAGTATTATACTTCCGTTAAATTCCTAGTAGATAAAAATATCCAGGGTTACGGGGCATAGTCACGCACTATGGTAATTATAAAAAAGGAGGGGTAAAACGTAACGGCAGTCATCAACTTCAGTCAAAATTTTATGTAAAATATTCGTGCATAGGAGACCACAAATAGGTTGAACTTGATGGACAATTGTCTTTTTTCAACCTTAGATACTATGTTACTATGTTATGTATGCAATAGGTATATGGAGGTAAGCATCTTGTATATATCCAGGGATATCATATAGTCTCCGGGTTCAATAGCCAGAACAATTGAGCGCAGTGCTTCCGTACGGAACTTGGACACTCTCAAACTTGTTCAGTGATATGAGGTTGAGTATAGGCCGGAAAGACCCATTGGGTTTCAGGACTAGAAAATGGGTGGAGTAGTATACTCTGCCCCTCTGGGACAGAGGTACCGGCACTACCACTCCAGTATCAAGGAGGGAACGCACAACCAGTTGTAGAGCTTACGCCTTCAACGGATCATAAGGGATAACCGTTGTGCAGAACTGGTGAGGGGGACGTCTCCTGAAAGAAACTGCATACTCGTGAGAGACAACTTCTCTCACCCATGTGTCTGAAGTGGTCTTTAACCAGACCTGGGTGAATTGCAGTAGTCGGTCTCCCACCCTGGGGTCCCCCAACGGGAGGCCTGCCCAGTCATGAAGCAGGCTTGTGTTTAGAAGCAGGCTGACAGGCGGCCCAGGATTGTTTTGCTTGATAGTTTTGGGAGCTCGAGATTATCTCGGGAAAGCCTGACCTTTTGCTTTACCTTGAGGCAGAAAGGAGCGAAAAGTGGCACCTTTTGCCTTCTGTGCAGAAGGATTAGTATTTGGGAGAACTGCAGTCTTAGCAGCCGCTAAGTCAGTCACAATCTTATTGAGAACTCCCCCAAATAGGATGTCTCCCTTAAAAGGGAGTACCTCCAAGGTCTTTTTGGAATCAAGGTCCACCTTCCACGACCTTAACCACAGAATACGGCGAACCAGGATAAACGTAGTTGATTCTTGGCCGCTAACACACCTGCCTCAGTGGATGCCTCCTGAATGTAATATGCGGCGGTGGTAATGTGAGACAGGTACTGTCTGGCAATGTCAGATATATCCTGAGGCAGCTCTCCCTCTAATGCCTGAACCCATGCTTCAATTTCTATGTACAGCACATGTAAGGGAATAAATAGACTTCAGGCATCCCTCAACACGCTCATCTCTCAGTTCCTTCAATGTGGTGACACCACGAGACGGGTGATATGGGAATCCACAAGCGGTGAATTTTCCTACTTGTTACGCAACTCAGAAGGGAGAGGATAGCGAGCTACCATCTTTTTCGATAGGGAGAATTTCTTTCCTGGCGAAGACCAGGGTTCTTGACGCATGTCTACTAAATGGTCAGAATGCGGTAATAATGTTTTAGTTACCTTCTGATGTTTAAATGTATGAGTTTTCTTAGAAACTGTAGTGGAATCATCATCGGTGATCTTGTAGGATCTGCTTAATAGCAACCACTAAATCAGAGATATCAACCTGAATAGTAGATTCCTCATCAGAAGCAGCTGTATCAGTGTCTGACTCGTCAGTATACTCCCCATCCTCATCAGAAGAATTTTCAGAGAGATTAGTGGATTGTGAGGAGGAAGTAGCCCACTTAGATGACCCCGTGACATGAGAGTGACTTGGGGCAGTATTATGTCTAACCAAGGATTGATTCAATTGCTGCAACTGGGTAGACAAATTATCCACCCAAGGTGGATTTACCATAGGGACAATATGTGACTGTAATGGCACATAAGGGCCCATAGGGGGCGTAAGACTTGTCACAAGCGTATTTAACATAGATGAGAATGCCGCCCAAGATAGCTCCTGTTTGGGTACAGGAGCTGTGGACTGACTGGGATATGTATGGCACGTAGAACACAGACCCTCATACAAAACTTCCCCCTCAGGCAAATCCTTGCCGCATGCACAGCATGATGCAGGAGCGTTCTCAGATTTCCCGCCCTTTTTGTTAGACATTTTCAAATATGTAACAGCAGAGCGTATTAGTATGATACAGCCAGAGTACAATACCTGCGAATCAATCCCCTAGTACAGGCATGTTCAAACTGCGGCCCTCCAGCTGTTGTGAAACCACATATCCAGGCATGACCTGACACAGTTTTGCTGTCAGAGAATGCTAAAGCTGTGTCAGGGCACGCTGGGATGTGTAGTTGCTCAACAGCTGGAGGGCCGCAGTTTGGACATGCCTGCCCTAGTATGTGACAGCGTACACAGTACACAACACCAGCGAATAAATCCGGTACTATGTGACTGCGTCCACAGTACACAACACCAGCGAATAAATCCGGTATTACGTGACTGAGTACACAGTAGAATATACTTGTGACCCAGACGCACCAAGGATCTAATTCAGACCTAATCGCTCGCTAGCAGTTTTTTGCAGCGCTACGATCAGATAGTCGCCGCCTACAGGGGAGTGTATTTTCACTATGCAAGTGTGCAAACACATGTGCAGCTGAGCGGTACAAAAAGATCTTTTGCAGTTTCTGAGGAGCCCAGGTCTTATCCAGTCGCTGCGATCACTTCACCCTGTCCAGGACCGGAATTGACGTCAGACACCCACCCTGCAAACGCTTGGACACGCCTGCGTTTTTCCAACCACTCCCTGAAAACGGTCAGTTGCCACCCACAAACGCCCTCTTCCTGCCAATCTCCTTGCGATCGGCTGTGCGTAAAACCCATCGCACAGCAACAATCCGCTTTGTACCCGAGCGACGCACCTGCGCATTGCGGTGCATACGCAGTTCTGACCTGATCACAGCGCAGCGAAAAAAGCTAGCGTGTGATTAGGTCGTACAATATATTCTGGCACAGGTACACTTGTTCTTAACTAACGCTATCTTTATAACGGCATGTAGAATACTTAAGTATCTGTAAAATCACAGTACTGATGGATTTACAGGGGAGACCTCGCCCTGCAGTCCCAGAGACCAGTTGCAGCTATGCTAAGAAGATGGTGCCCAGAGTCTCAGTCAGGGAGTGAGGGAGAGTGTGAGACAGCTCCAGGGCGGGAACACTAGCAGAAGATGGCGCCCTGGGACGGGGCTACAGGTCAAGCGCCGTCTCCCCTATGCTGGTCCTTACCACCTGGTACTATGCAGTCATTAAAGTGGGCATTAGTACACCCGACCTGTACTCCTATGCCCTGGTGGATATAGTGAGGTCCCTACTCGGTGACAAGTGTCCACGCCAGCGTCTCAGTCAGTCTCCCTAGACTGCGATTGGAACGCGATTTAATGGCGGGTCCCACCTGGGGGACCCTCTTACCTCCTCCCTTCGTAGCAGCCACGCGAACCAGGAGAGCGCTGCGACTGTGCGCCCAATGCCGGAGCATCCCCAATGCTGAGCCAGTGGGAGTATGCGACGCCGCTGGGGAGGTGATGGAGCCGCAGCACAGAATGTTACTCTGACATAAAAGTGCTTGTAGTCTTCTAATTAAAAGCTTTTTCAGAGCTGCCCAGTGCAGCCCCCCTGTTAAGTGACCAGCACTGCAGGGCACCAACTCAAAACGGAGCTCACATTGCCTGGAGGCGGGGTTATAGAGGAGGCCCCAATGCATCCTTGGACAGTCTAAACTTTAGCTTTAGCCTGTTGGTGCCTGGATCAAGATCCAGTTTTACATCCCGATGTTTCCCTGTGTAAACGAATGTACCCCGTTGCGGAAATTTGAATGGCTATTATAGGGTGCTAAAAAAATGCACCATCCTGTCTAAAGTGACGGGAGATCACGGGCGATATTAAATCGATTCCTGTTATTGCACTTATGGTGCCCATAGCAGTTAGGATTAGCCGCGTGACGCGGCCAAACTGAGTTAAACTAAAGGGCACAATCGCGACAATAGCAGTTTGGGCACCCAAATGGCTCAACAATTGCGCATTTCAGCTCGACACCCCCGTGGGGTGCGAGCTGAAATGCAAACAGCGGCAGCCATCGCACCCAATTGGAGCTACAAATGAATAGCTCTGTTTGTGCACCATTTACTGGCTGTTGGCGGAAAAACATTTGAACTCCGTCCATTGAGCAAGTTGTGCAGGGATACATGATACTCGGTGGAGATTTTGGAAACATCCCTAGACAGCTCTGCTCCCCTCTCCAAACCTGTTCCTTCCAATACGCAAGATGCTCTTACTCTATGCGACCTTCTGAGGAAACACACTTTACACGACACATGGCGTTTGAAAAATGCTGACGCAAGAAACTACTGTATGCTCATTTTTCAGTTCCCCACCAGATGTATTCTTCTATAGACATGTTTTTTGTTGTATAGTTACTTTTGGTCAGATCACGCAGGGACTTCTTTCCTTTAAAACCTCAAAGGATCCTCCTCGATGTCCACACTGGAAATTACTGTAGATGGTTCTTTACTCCTGAATCCTTCTTTGGTCTCGGACATTTCTTTAACTCGGTTAGAGATTTTGACACTTAACACTCTACAAAATTAACCCTCAAAAAATGGAAAAATGGATTTTGGTACTTACCGATAAATCCCTTTCTCCGATTCCACAAGGGATATTGAAGGTTAAAGACAGTAGGGTATAGATGGGTGAGCAAATGATGCCGGCAATTTAAAATTTACAAGTGTGACTAGTTCCTCCACCTCTCTGCCCCCCCCCCCCCCCCCTACTACAGAGGAGGAGGTGAAAACAGAACAGGAAACATAACACAGAAAACTGGAAAAGTTTGAAGAAAAACAGAAAAGAACTGTAACAACATACAGTGTCACATAAACCAAAACCATATTCCCTATGGCAGGAAGAAACAGCGTCGGGTGTGCGCCCAGTGTCCCCTGTGGAATCAGAAATATAGTTATGGTAAGAACTTACCAATGATAACGGTATGTCTCCTAAATCCACAGGTTCCACAGGATAACATTGGGATATGATGAAGTGACAGCGGATTTGCACCAATCAGTCAAAGCTTTTCGGACTCCCAGCATGCATGGGCCCGTCCATATATCCCCGCCTCCTGGCTCAGGAAAATCAGTTGTATTCCCAAAGCTCAAGGCAGGAGCATCATAGATACAAGAAGGAAGAGGTTAGTGAGTAAACGAATCCTCAAATCAGGTGAGTCAGGGTGGGATCCCTTTGGAGCCTGTGGACTTAGGAGAAACACAGTTATCAACGGTAAATTCTTACCATAACACATTTCTCCTGCAGGATCCACAGGTTATCCACAGGATAACATTGGGATGTCCCAAAGCAATTTAGTGGTGGAGATGCTCCTGATTGGACAGGAGAATCCGTTGCCAGAATTCAGCGTCCTGAGAGGCAATGGAATCAACGGAATAATGTCTAATGAATGTGAAAATGGAAGACCACGTGGCTGCCTTACATATCTGTTCTGCTGAAGCACCACATTGTGCTGCCCAAGATGGACCTACCTTACGAGTAGAGTGAGCAGAGACATTAGCCGGAACAGGGAGATAAGCTCGAGAATATGCTTCTGAAATTGTCATCCAAAGACACCATGCTAGTGTCTGCTTATCAGCAGGCCATTCTCTTGTGAAATCCGTAGAGAATGAAGAGAGAATCTGTCTTTCTGACGGCACTGATACGATCCACGTAGATCCTTAAGTCACGGACCACGTTCAGCGATGCATCTACCACAGAAAGGTCTGGTACCTGAAAAGCCAGGACTACAATTTCTTTGTCAATGTGGAATTTAGACACCACCTTAGGAAGATACCCAGATCTAGTTCTGAGAACTGCTTTATCTGGATTAAAAATCAGAAATGGGGAACGACATGACAATGCCCCTGAATCTGACACTCTTCTAGCTGACGCCATGGCCAGTAGAAAGAGAACTGTAGCTGTCAACCTTTTAAGACTCACTTTATTAAGTGGTTCAAATGTGGCAACTTGAAGGGCCTTGAGGACTAAATTTAAGTCCCAAGGCGCTGTAGGAGGAACAAAAGGCGGTTGAATGCGCAGCATTCCCTTGAAAAAAAATTGCAATTCCTATAAATTGGCAATTTTCTTTTGGAACCATACAGTCAATGCTGACACTTGCACTATCAAGGAAGCCACCTTCAAACCTTTATCCATTCCTGCTTGAAGGAATGCTAAGACCCTGGAAACTCTGAAATACTTAGGGTCCATTTTTCGTTCACTGCACCAATGAATATAGGTTTGCCATATTCAGTGATAAATGCGAGCTGAGTAAGGTTTCCTTGCTCGAAGCATGGTTTAAATTATCTGTTGTGAGAATCCTCTTGACTTCAGGATAGAGATTTCAAGAGCCATGCCGTCAAAGACAGTCAATCTAGATGTCTGTGATAACAAGGACTCTACATCAGTAGATCTGGACGTTGAGGGAGCAGGAGTGGAGCATCCCATCAACATACTCAGCAAATCTGTGTACCAATGTCTTCTGGGCCAAGCCGGAGCTATTAGTATCACGACACCCTTTCCTTGCTTTATCTTTCTCACCACCCTGGGTAATAGGGTGATTGGAGGAAACACATAGGCCAGATGAAAGTCCCATATCACAGTCAGGGCATCCACAAAGATTGCTCTGAGATCCTTTGTTCCTAACCCGTATGCGAAAACTTTGTTGTTCTGACGGGACGCCATGAGATCTATCTCTGGTCACCCCCACTTGTCTACTAGAGTCTGGAAGACCTCCGGGTGCAGAGCCCATTCGCTTGCCTGAAAGGCGTGTCTACTGAGAAAATCCGCTTCCCAGTTTAGGACTCCTGGAACGAATACTGCGGACAAGGCTGGATGATTAAGTTCTGCCCACTTTAGTGTGAGACTTACATCCTTCATTGCTTTTGGCTGCGAGTGCCTCCCTGATGGTTGATGTACACTACTGCCGTCGCATTGTCTGAGCAGATCTGAACTGGTTTTCCCCGAAGAATGTCCTTTGACTGAATCAGTGCCATATATATGGCCAAAAGTGCCAATATATTTATTGGCAGGCAACCTTCTTCCTTGGTCCCTTGCCCCTGGAAACACAATCTTCCTGACACTGCTCACCAGCCCTGGAGACTGGCATCCGTTGTCAGAATTTCCCAATCTGATATCTCAAAGGGTCTCCCCTTGTCCAGATGGGATGTCTGCAGCAACCAGGTTTATGACCTTCTTACTTCCATCGTAAGAACCATAGTCTGCGTTTTTATCGTCTGATGCAACCCATTCCATTTGGCAAGGATCAGATGCTGCAGAGACCTCAAGTGGAACTGTGCATACTCCAACATGTCAAATGATGACACCATCAATCCCATCACACGCATTGCTGCGTGAATGGATACCCTTTGACTGTGTAGCAAACTCCGGAATCCTTGACTGAACCTTGGATATCTTGTTCAGAGGTAAAATTACTCTCTGAAGGCTTGAATCCAGTACAGCCCCCGAGTCATCCGCTGTGAAAGAACCATAGACAATTTTGCCCAATTTATGAGCCACCCGTGCCTTTGCAGACACGTTATTGTCTGTTGTAGATGACATAGGAGCAATTCTTGCGACTGTGCAAGGATTAAAAGATCGTCGAGGTATGAGAAAATTCTTATCCCCTTCTGCCGGAGATAAGCTGCCATTACCACCATAATTTTGGGAAATACTCAGGGGGCTGTGGCTAACCCAAAAGGTAAGGACTGGAAATGAAAATGCTGTTGGAGGATTACAAACCTGAGATAGCACTGATGGGACAGTGCTATAGGAACATGTAGGTAAGCACCCTGGATATCAAGGGATACCATAGAATCCCCTGGCTCCATGGCCAAAATGATGGAACTTAAAGTCTCCATATGAAACCAAGGTACACAAATGTAATTGTTCAGCACTTTGAGATTGAGAATGGACCAGAATGACCCATTTGGTTTTTGAACTAGAAACAAGTTTGAGTAAAAACCCTGTCTTCGTTGTGCAGGAGTAACTGGAATGACTACTTCTAACTGAAGTAATTTCTGAACTGCCTCTTGCAAAGCACTGGCCTTCGTCTCTACCCGAGACGGGCTGGTACAAAAAAACCTTAGAGGAGGGTGCTTCTTGAAGGCAGAAGCATAACCTAGAGATGCCACTTCCTGCACCCAGGCATCTGTCGTAGACTGCTGCCAGATCTGTGCAAAATGATGAAATCGGCCCCCCACCCTGGGATCCCCCAGGTGGAGGCCCGCACTATCAGGCTGATGGCTTATTTTCTGTTTTACCAACCGGTAATCTGGTAGCCCAATGCTTTTTAGTCTTACCAGACTTCTTGTATTGGGACTGCCTGCCATAACTTTTTCCTTTAGCTTTTCCTCAAGACCGAAAAGCTGGAACTTTAGGTTTGAAATTGTATGTGGAAGAATACTTTACCTTCTTGCAGTCTGCTTCTGACTCCAAAATATCTGTCAATTCTTTACCAAAAAGAATATCTCCACAAAAAGGCAAAGATTCCAAAACCTTCTTAGATTATGAATAAGCTTTCCACGTACGTAGCCAAACTACTCTGCGAGCAGCTATTGTTGAAGCTGATGCCCTGGAGGCAATAGTATCCATATCCAATACTGTTTCTTCCAAGAACATTGCAGCCTGTTTTATATGTGCTATATGGGATTTTTGCTCTCTAGATGCCATTGAAAAAAAAACTCCAATGCATCAGCCCAGGCAGCCACTGCCTTTGCCATCAAAGCTGAAGCCATGGCTAGCCTTATGACTGCCCCAGACAGGGAAAAGATGGTTTTTGGAAAACTATCCACTCTCCTACCAATGACATAATTTAATGATGTTGGAGGCAACGGTAATGTAGATTTTCGCACTAATCGAATCACATGCGTATCTACCTTAGGAGCCACCTCCCTTTTTAAACAATCCCCAGCTGGAAGAGGATAATTGGAATTCCATTTAATAGGAATTCTAAAAAAAATTATCGGGCAAGCTTCTTCCGTGATTTCAGTCAGCTGATCTGACCCCAGAAAATAGGATTTAGGTTACCTACCGGTAAATCTTTTTCTCGTACTCCGTAGAGGATGCTTGGGTCCACATTATTACCATGGGGTATAGACTGATCCACCAGGAGCCATTGGCACTTTAAAAGCTTGATAGTGTGGGCTGGTTCCTCCCTCTATGCCCCTCCTACCAGACTCAGTCTAGAAACTGTGCCCGAGGAGACGGACATCTTCGATAGAAGGATTTAACACAGATAGTGGTGAGATTCACACCAGCTCACACATACAAGGCACATCAAGCTAACTAGCTTGAAAACTCAGCAACTGCTGAAACATTACTTACCAAGTAACAAAGCAGTACATAACTAAACAGAGTATTACTGAACTAGATAACGGTTGCAGAAAAACGAAGCGCTGGGCGGGCGCCCAGCATCCTCTACAGACTACGAGAAAAGGATTTACCAAAGCGTCCAGAACGGGAGGGAGAGCGCTGAGAACTGATTGACTGAACTTCAGATCATCAGAGGCCAAAGCATCGAACTTGTAGAACTTTGCAAACGTGTTCGACCCAGACCAAGTTGCAGCTCGGCAAAGTTGCAATGCCGAGACACCCCGAGCAGCCACCCAGGAAGACCCCACCTTAAGAGTAGAGTGGGCCTGAACAGATTTTGGACACGGCAATCCTGCCATAGAATAAGCATGCTGGATAGTGAACCTGATCCAGCGAGATATAGTCTGCTTAGAAGCAGCACACCCAATTTTTGGGGGGTCATACAGGACAAACAAAAGAATCCGATTTCCTGTGACGAGCGGTCCTCTTCACATAGATTTTCAAAGCCCTCGCAACATCCAAGGACTTTGACGAAATAGAGGAGTCAGTAGCCACTGGCACCACAATAGGTTGGTTGATATGAAATGCCGACACAACCTTTGGAAGAAACTGCGTGTCCGGAGCTCAGCTCTATCTTCGTGGAAGATCAAATAAGGGCTTTTACAGGACAAA
Source organism: Pseudophryne corroboree (assembly GCF_028390025.1). Taxonomy (NCBI): domain Eukaryota; kingdom Metazoa; phylum Chordata; class Amphibia; order Anura; family Myobatrachidae; genus Pseudophryne; species Pseudophryne corroboree. Next base: position 249,111,328 of record NC_086450.1, on the reverse strand, counting down.
GCCTCCAACTCCGACACACGTCTAGCAGAAGCTAAGGCCAAAAACTTGACAGCCTTCCATGTAAGAAATTTGACCTCAACCTCCTGTAGAGGCTCAAACCAATCCGACTGGAGGAACTGCAACACCACGTTAAGGTCCCAAGGCGCCGTAGGCGATACAGAGGGAGGTTGGATGTGCAGAACTCCCTTCAAAAAGGTCTGAACCTCAGGGAGGGCAGCCAATTGTTTCTGGAGGGAAATGGATAGGGACGAAATCTGGACCTTCACAGATCCCAACCTCAGACCCATATCCACACCTGCTTGCAGGAAGAGGAGAAAACGTCCGAATTGAAACTCCACCGCAGGCAACTTTTTGGACTCACACCAAGAGACTTATTTCTTCCAAATACGATGGTAATGTTTAGACGTTACCCCTTTGCTAGCCTGTATCAGGGTAAGAATGACATTGTTCAGAATGCCCTTCCGAGCTAGTATCAGGCGTTCAACCTCCATGCTGTCAAACATAGCCGCGGTACGTCTTGATAGGCGAACGGCCCCTGCAGCAGCAGGTCCTCTCGAAGAGGAAGAGGCCTCGGCTCTTCCTGTTAGAGATTCAGAAGGTTCACGTACCAAGCCCGCCTTGGCTAGTCTGGAGCAATGAGGATCGCGTGAACTAGTCCTCCTTACGAGCTTTAGAACTCTTGGAATGAGTGGGAGTGGCGGAAACACGTACACCTACTGGAACACCCACGGAAACACCAGGGCGTCCACTGCCACTGCTTGTGGGTCCCTCGACCTGGAACAATAGCGCCGAAGCTTCTTGTTGAGACGAGAGGCCATCATGTCTATTTGGGGTAACCCCAAAGGTCTGTTATTTCCTTGAACACCTCCGGATGGAGACCTCACTTCCCTGGATGGAGATCGTGTCTGCTGAGGAAGTCTGCTTACCAGTTGTCTACTCCCGGAATGAAGATTGCGGAGAGCGCCAACGCGTTTCTTTCTGACCAGAGGATGATTTTTGTCACCTCTGACATTGCAGGCTCAGTATTAGGACCGCTATTGTTCAATATTTTCATTAACAACCTAACAATAGGTCTAGAGAGCATGGTGTCAATTTTTGCAGATGATACTAAGTTGTGTAAAGTTATAAATGCGGAGGGGGATGCCGAGTCGCTTCAGAACGACTTAGTTAAATTAGAAGCTTGGGCAGCGAAATGGAGAATGCGCTTCAATACAGACAAGTGTAAGGTAATGCACTGTGGTAACAAGAACAAAAATAACACCTACCTACTAAATGGGGTAAAATTAGGGGATTCTGTACTGGAAAAGGACTTAGGTGTCCTCATAGATAGCAAACTGAGCAGTAGTACCCAAAGTAGGACTGCAGCAAAGAAGGCTAATAAGATATTAACATGCATAAAACGGGGAATTGATGCTAGGGACGAGAGTATTATACTCCCATTATATAAATCACTAGTGAGGCTTGAATACTTGAATACTGTGTACAATTCTGGGCACCTTACTACAAAAAGGATATCCTGGAGCTAGAAAAGGTTCAAAGGCGGGCGACCAAACTAATTAAGGGTATGGAGACGCTGGAATACGAGGAAAGGCTTGCAAGACTAGGCATGTTTACACTGGAAAAGAGGAGATTAAGAGGGGACATGATCAACATTGACAAATATATAAGGGGACATTATACAGATCTTGCGCAGGACCTGTTTTTGGTTAGATCAACAAAGAGAAATCGTGGACACTCGCTCAGGTTAGAGGAGAGGAGATTCCGCACAATACGGCGTACAGGCTTTTTTATGGCAAGGACGATACATGTTTGGAATTCCCTGCCTGAGGGAGTTGTAATGGCGGACTCAGTCAACACCTTTAAGAATGGGTAAGCTAAATTCCTAATGGATAAGGATATCCAGGGTTACGGGGCATAGTCACGCACTGTGGTTATTATAAAAAAAAAGAGGGGTAAAACGTAACGGCAGTCATCAACTTCAGTCAAAATTTTCTACAAAATAATCGTGCATAGGAGACCACAAATAGGTTGAACTCGATGGACAATTGTCTTTTTTCAATCTTAGATACTATGTTACTATGTAACTGTCTCGCTCCCACCGGCCCCACCTCCAAGCCTCGCGGTCTGTCACGCGGAGGACTTTGGCGTACCTGAAGCAGGCTTTTGTTCCTGGGAACCTGCAGCAGCAGGTTTCTTGGATTTAATTCGACTTCCCCTAAAGAAGGTATTGGACTGTTTGGCCATTCTATGCTTGCTAGGCTGAAAGGACAGTGATGCTGATGAAAAGAAGGATTTTCTTCGGAGCAGGTGCAGCTGAGGTAAGAAACGGAGACTTACCCGCTGTAGCGTGGATATCCACGCATCCAAAGCTTCCACAAAGAGAGCCTGACCTGTGTAGGGTAGGGACTCCACACTTCTACAGGATTCCGCGTCGGCCGACCACTGGCGCAGCCAAAGTCACTGACGAGCTGAAATAGACATGGAAGAGATTCCCGCAGCCATGGAACCCAGGTCTTTCATGGATTCTACCATAAAACCTGCTGAATCGTGAATGTTACGCAAAAACAATTCAACATCACCCTCATCCATCGTATCCAAATACTCAAGTAAGGTGCCTGACCACTTTACTATAGCCATCACAATCCATGCACTAGCAATAGTGGGACGTAATATGGCCCCCGAAGCAGTGTACATTGGGCCTAATTCCAAATTGATCGCAGCAGAAAACGTGTTAGCTGTTGGGCAAAACCATGTGCAGTGCAGGGGGGACAGATATAACATGTGCAGAGAGAGTTAGATTTGGGTGTGGTGTGTTCAAACTGAAATCTAAATTGCAGTGTAAAAATAAAGCAGCCAGTATTTATTCTGCACAGAAACAATCTAACCCACCCAAATCTAACTCTCTCTGCAAATGTTATATCTGCCACACCTGCAGTGCACATGGTTTTGCCCAACTGCTAAAAAGTTTTCTGCTGCGATCAACTCGGAATTACCCCCATTGATTTAAGTGTATTATCAATTTTACGATCAGCAGGCTCCTTTAAGGCGGTAGATCCTGGAACAGGTAAAACCACCTTTTTTGAGAGTATGGACACAGATGCGTCAACAATCGATGGGTTTTCCCATTTTTTCCTATCCTCCTCAGGGAAAGGAAACGCCACCTGTACCCGTTTAGGGATCTAGAATTTTTTCTCCGGGATTTCCCACGCTTTCTCAAAAATAGCATTTAATTCTTTTGACGCAGGGAAGGTTAGCAAGGCTTTCTTATTTTCAGTGAAAAAAGCCTCCTCAACAGGCTCAGGTGTGGTATCATTAATATTCAACACATTCCTGATAGCCTCTATCATCCATTGCACCCCCTTTGCAAGAGAGGCAGACCCACGCAACACATCTCCATTACGTCTGTGGTGTCAGAATCGGTATCCGTGTCATCTTGCGTGACATGAACAAAAGCACGTTTGTGGGGGTATATAGCAGAGCATCCTGAGGTACCAGAATCGGGCCATACTGTCATAGAGTTCTGTAATACCTGGGTTGCAAATTCATTACTTGCAACCCTGTCTGAAATCTGAGAAATCCAAGATTTGATAGAGGAAAACCACTCTGGTTCCCTTGCTGGAATCTGTGCTAAACCTATCCTGATTACATGGATTGTTATCATCCTGGGAGGACATATCCTCCGCAGCACATGACAGTGTCCCTGGACATAGCTAAAGGAGACGACCAAACACCACACACACACAGGTGAGGGCAGATAGAGTTTCCCCCCCAAGAACGGCAAGAGAGACAGAGATTAGAGCCAACTCACACACAGCGCTTTTACCAAAGCGAGACCCCTTGTCAGCGCTGACTGTGCACCTCAATAGGATACACAGTCGTATTGAAGCCTCCACCCACTTCTACAACCCCTTGGTACCGTTTACAGATAGCTGGAGTTGCTGTGGAGGGAACTGTTTCTCCTGGTCAGCGCTGTGCAGGTAGGAAAATTGTGCTGAACGCTGCTGGGTCCGCTCGGAGGAGAAGCTCCACCCCCAAAATGGCGCGGTCTTCCCGCTCTTCAAGTGATTATACTGGTGTGAGTATTGAGTGCTGGCTGAGATCCGGGGACCCCAACAGGCTTCTAGACCAGTGTAGGGTGTAGCGCTGGCTCAGGGCGCCCCTCACCCTGTACGGGTGGTCTTCAGGTTGCCGAATGTCGGGATCCCGGCACACAGTAATCACAAGAATCCCGACACCCGGCATACCGACAGATATTCTCCCTCGTGGGGGTCCACGATCCCCCTGGAGGGAGAATAAATAGCGTAGCATCCACCGTGCCCGCAGCGTGGCATGCGCAGCTAGCCCGCAAGGGGCTCATTTGCGCTCGCCACGCTGTTGGTATGCCGGCGGTCGGGCTCCCGGCGCCGGTATGCTGGTCGCCGGGAGCCCGGCCGCCGGCATACCATACTACTCCCCCATGTACCTCTCAGCCATCCCGAAGTGCAGTTAATACTGCGCTTTTACTCTGTTGACGCCATCTTCATACCGACCCCCCGCTTGCTAGGGGGTCGGTGTCTCACTCGCCAATGATTCTTCAGCTCTGCAAGGGGGTGGCGGCATGCTGCTGGGGCGAGCGATCCCCTCTGGTGGGGAGCAATCTGACCCCTCTGGAGCTCAGTGTCCAGTCAGTGGTGACATTGGCTCAGACCCCGCAGGGTAGACACTGCTCCCCCCCCTCCCCTCCCCCTCAGACATTCGCTGCAGGGAGGCTGTAGCCAGCAGCCTCCCTGTAAAAATAGGATTTTGGTACCTATAGGTAAATCCTTTTCTCGTAGTCCATAGAGGATGATAGGGTCCACATTAGTACCATGGGGTATAGACGGGTCCACCAGGCGCTATTGGCACTTCAAGAGATTGAGTTTGGGCTGGCTCCTCCCTCTATGTCCCTCCTACCAGACTCAAGTCTAGAAAATGTGCCAGAGGAGACATACTTCGAGAGAAGGACTTAACACAGATAGTGGTGAGATTCATACCAGCTAACACATACAAGGCACGTCAAGACAACTAGCTTGAACACTCAGCAACAGCTGAAACATTTCTTACCAAGTAACAATGCAGTAATCAACTAAAACGAAGTTGAACTGAACCCAATAACAAGTGCAGGAAAACGAAGCACTACGAGAAAAGGATTTACCGGTAGGTACCAAAATCCTATTTTCTCTTACGTCCTAGAGGATACTGGGGTCCACATTAGTACCATGGGGATGTACCAAAGCTCCCAGAACGGGAGGGAGAGCGCTGAGAACTGATTGACTGAACTTCAGATCATCAGAGGCCAAGGTATCAAACTTGTAGTACTTTGCAAACGTGTTCGACCCAGATCATGTAGCAGCTCGGCAAAGTTGCACTGCCGAGACACCCCGGGCAGCCGCCTAGGAAGACACCACCTTACGAGTAGAGTGGGCCTTAACAGATTTTGGACACGACAGTCCTGCCATAGAATAAGCGTGCTGGATAGTGAACCTAATCCAGCGAGAATTAGTCTGCTTAGAAGCAGGAAACCCAATTTTCTTGGGATCATATAGGACAAACAGAGAGTCCGACTTCCTGTGACGAGAAGTTCTCTTCACATAAATCTTCAGAGCCCTCGCGACATCCAAGGAATTTAGGAGTCAGTAGAAACTGGCACCACAATAGGTTGGTTGATATGAAATGCCGACACAACCTTTGGAAGAAACTGCTGACGAGTCCGCAGCTCAGCTCTACCTTCGTGGAAGATCAAGTAAGGGCTTTTATAGGATAAAGCCCCAAGCTTGGACACATGTCTAGCAGAAGCTAAGGCCAACAAAGTGAACGCCTTCCACGTAAGAAATTTGAGCTCCACCTCCTGTAGAGGCTCAAACCAATCCGACTGGAGGAACTGCAACACCACGTTAAGGTCCCATGGCGCCGTAGGCGGTACAAAGGGAGGTTGGATGTGCAGAACTCCCTTTAAAAAGGTCTGAACCTCAGGGAGGGCAGCCAATTGCTTCTGAAAGAAAATGGATAAGGCTGAAATCTGGACCTTCACAGATCCCAACCTCAGACCCATATCCACTCCTGCTTGCAAATTTCTTCCAAATACGATGGTAATGTTTTGAAGTTACCCCTTTACTAGCCTGTATGAGGGTAGGAATAATCTTCTTCGGAATGCACTTCCGAGCAAGAATCAGGCGCTCAACTTCCATGCCGTCAAACGTAGCCGCGGTAAGTCTTGATAGGCAAACGGCCCCTGCTGCAACAGGTCCTCCCGAAGAGGAAGAGGCCTCGGCTCTTCTTGTAGAGTCAGAAGGTCCGCGTACCAAGCCCTTCTTGGCCAATCTGGGGCAATGAGGATCGGTCGAAAAATTGTTCTCCTTATGAGCTTTAGGATTCTTGGGATGAGTGGGAGTGGTGGAAACACGTACACTGACTGGAACACCCACGGAGACACCAGGGCGTCCACTGCAACTGCCTGTGGGTCCCTCGACCTGGAACAATAACTCCAAAGCTTTTTGTTGAGACGAGAGGCCATCATGTCTATTTGGGGCAATCCCCAAAGATCTGTTATTTCCTTGAATACCTCCGGATGGAGTCCCCACTCTCCTGGATGGAGACCGTGTCTGCAGAGGAAGTCTGGTCCCAGTTGTCTACACCCGGAATGAAGATGGCTGACAGCGCCAACGCGTGTCTCTCTGTCCAGAGGAGTATTCTTGTTACCTCTGACATTGCCATTCTACTCTTCGTTCCGCCCTGTCGGTTTATGTAAGCCACTGTTGTTATGTTGTCCGACTGCACTTGAATGGCCCAAATTCTTAGAAGAAGGGCCGCCTGAAGAAGACCGTTGTAGACGGATCTTAGTTCCAGGATGTTGATGGGCAGGCCAGCTTCCAGACTTGACCACCGTCCTTGGAAAGTTACTCCTTGAGTGACTGCTCCCCAGACCCGGAGGCTCGCATCCGTTGTTAGCAGAACCCAGTCCTGAATCCCGAACCTGCGGCTTTCTAGGAGGTGAGGCAATTGGAGCCACCAGAGGAGAGAAATCTTGCCCTTGGCGACAGACGAATTCTCTGATGCATGTGGAGGAGATCCCGACCACTTGTCCAGGACATCCAGTTGGAAGGGCCGACCATGGAACCTCCCGTACTGGAGAGCCTCGTAGGAGGCCACCATCTTTCCCAATAGGCGAATGCACTGATGAACTGACACCCAGGATGGCTTCAAGACATCCCGGACCATGGACTGGATCACCAACGCCTTGTCCCGCGGAAGAAATACCCGCTGTACTTCCGTATCCAGGAACATTCCCAGAAATTACAATCTGTGTTGGTTCCAAATGTGACTCTGGAAAATTCAGAATCCACCCGTGACTCTGGAGCAGACGCGTTGTGAGAACAATGGACTGCAGCAGCTTCTCCCTGGACGATGCCTTTATCAGAAGATCGTTCAGATAAGGGATGATGTTCACCCCGTTTACGGAGTAGTATCATTTCCGCCATCACCTTGGTAAACCCCCTTTGTGCTGTGGAGAGGCCGAATGGCAGGGCCTGGAATTGAAAATGACAGTCCAGAAGTGCGAAGCGGAGATAAGCCTGATGTGGCAGCCATATCGGAATGTGAAGGTACGCATCCTTGATATCCAGTGGTACCAGGAATTCCCCCTCTTCAAGAACTGATATCACCGCCCTGAGAGATTCCATCTTGAACTTGAACTCCTGTAGAAAGGGGTTCAATGATTTTAGGTTCAGAATGGGCCTGACCGAACCATCCGAATAGTAACCCTTGGTCAGCAATGACCTGTGCCTCCACCAACAGAGTTGGTAAGCCCGACTTGAAAAAAAACGATGAGGAGGGAGACTTTGAAATTCCAGCCTGTATCCCTGAGATACAATATCTACCACCCAGGGATCCAGGTCGGACGATACCCAGACATGACAGAACTGTCTGAGTCTCGTTCCCACAGGCCCCACCTCCGGGCTGTGCTGTCCACCGTCATGCAGAGGACTTTGGGGTACCTGAAGCAGGCTTTTGTTCCAAGGAACCTGCAGCGCCAGGTTTCTTGGACTTAACCTTACCTCCCCTAAAGAAGGTATTGGATGATCTGACCTTTCTAGGCTTGTTAGGCCGAAAGGACTGCTGCACAGCTGAGAAGGATTTCTTCGGAGCAGGTGCTGCTGAGGGAAGAAACTGAGACTTACCCGCTGTAGCCGTGGATATCCACGCGTCTAGAGTTTCCCCAAAGAGAGCCTGACCTTTAAAGGTAGCGACTCCACACTTCTTCTGGATTCAGCGTTGGCCGACCACTGGCGGAGCCACAGTCCCTGACGAGCTGAAACAGACATGGAAGAAATTCCCGCAGCCATGGAACCCAAGTCTTTCATGGATTCTACCATAAAACCTGCAGAATCATGTATGTTGCGTAAATACAATGCAACGTCATCACTATCCATCGTATCCAAATCCTCAAGCAAGGTAGCCAACCACTTCACTATTGCCTTCGGAATCCATGCACTAGCAATAGTGGGACGTAATATGGCCCCCGAAGCAGTGTACATTGATTTAGGCATGTTATCAATATTCCTATCAGCCGGCTCCTTTAAGGCAGTAGATCCCTGAACAGGTAAAACCACCTTTTTTGAGAGTCTGGATATAGATGCGTCAACAATCAGCGAGTTTTCCCATTTTTTCCTATGCTCCTCAGGGAAAGGAAAAGCCACCAGAATCCTCTTAGGGATCTGAAACTTCTTTTCAGGGTTTACCCATGCTTTTTAAAATATAGCATTCAGATCCTTTGACGCAGGGAAGGTTAGCGAGGCTTTCTTATTTTCAGTGAAAAAAGCCTCCTCAACCTGCTCAGGTGTGGTATCATTCACATTTAACACATCTCTGATAGCCTCTATAAACAATTGCACCCCCCTTGCAAGAGATGTGGACCCCCGCAACACATCCCCATCACCATCTGTAGTGTCAGAATCGGTATCCGTGTCGTCTTGTATGACATGCACAAGTGCACGTTTGTGGGGGTATATAGCGGGGTGTCCTGAGGTACCAGAACACAGGCCATACAGCCATAGAGCTCTGTAATACCTGGGTTGCAGATTCATTACTAGCAACCCTGTCCGAAATCTGAGAAATCCAAGTTTTGATAGAGGAAAACCACTCTGGTTTCCTTGTTGGTATCTGTGCTAAATGAGTGTTAACCTGATTACATGGAATGGGATGAACCTGGGAGGATAAATGCTCTGCAGCATATGACACAGTGTCCCTGGACATAGCTAAAAGAGACCACCAAACACTCCAGACACACACACACAGGTGGGGGCAGACAGAATTACCCCCCCAGGAATGGCAATAGAGAGACAGAGATTGGAGCCAACCCACACACAGCGCTTTGTAGCCAGGAGAAAACCCCCTGTAAGCGCTGACTGTGCTCCTTAATAGGATACACAGTCTAATAACAGCCTCCCCTCACTTCTACAACCCCCTGGTACCGTACAGTAAGCTGGAGTTGCTGTGGAGGGACCTGTATCTTCCTCTCAGCGCTTGCAGGTAGGGAAAATGGTGCTGGAACGCTGCTGGGTCCACTTTGAGGAGAAGCTCCGCCCCCTTAATGGCGCGGTCTACCCGCTCTTCAGGTAATTATACTGGCCTGAGGAAAGTTGCTGGCTGAGATCCCTGGACCCCGACAGGCTTGCTGACCAGTGTGGGGGGTAAGCGCTGGCCCAGGGCGCTCATCACAGCGACACGCTATGTGCCTCTGTGCCACTGGTGCACCCGAGCTAGCAGCCGTGTCAGCGACTGTTTGGTAGCCTCCTCCCAAAACAGTGCGGCTGTGTCCGTATTCCCCTTCTAAGCGGAACCGATGCCTTACCTTCTCCCCGTGCTTCGCCCACAGCCTGGTAACATCTGCTGGACCTGCTAGTATATCCGACACAAATGCCTGCCAAAACAGCACTGTACTCGTGGGTAAGCGTTGTCGCGACCCGGCGGAGAGTTGTTGGAACGACTCTTTCAAAAAGGTACGCATAAGATGCTTTTCAGAAAGATCACTCAAGAAAAAAAATAGTAAGCCTATAAAAATAAAATAAGAAAGCTTAGGGCTGCTAAAAACCAGCAGCCCTCTGGCCATGATCCGGCTCCTGCAGCACCAAACAAAAAACTGATTTTGCCTGAGCCAGGAGGTGGGATATATAGACTGGTCCGTTGCATGCTGGGAGGCCGAAAAGCTTTGACCGATTGGGGCAAATACGCTGTCATTTCATCAATGTTATCCTGTGGACCCTACCGGAGAAAATATACGTTATGGTAAGAACTTACCGTTGATAACGGTATTTCTCCTATGTCCACAGGATAACATTGGGATATGATTGAGCGATAGCGGATTGGCACCAACGATCACAAGCTTTCAGGCCTCCCAGAATGCACCAGGCTCGTCCATATAATCCCGCCCACTGACTCAGTCAAATCAGTTGTTTCCAAAGCCTATAGGCAGGAGCATTACGTAGAGCCCTATTCAGGCGAAAAAACCCACCTGTACCCTCTTCCTCAAGAGGGAAGAGTTTAGTGAGTATACGGATTCTCAAATCAGGTGCATCAGGGTGGGATCCCTGTGGAAACCTGTGGACATAGGAGAAATACCGTTATCAACGCTAAGTTCTTACCATAACGTATATTTCTCCGGCAGGGTCCACAGGTTATCCACAGAATAACATTGGGATTTCTCAAAGCAATTTTTAGTGGTGGGGATGCTCCTGATTAATAGGAGAACCCTATGCCTGAATTGAGCATCATGAGAGGCAAAGATATCCCAGGCATAATGTCTGATTGATGTGTTTATTGGAAATCATGTGGCTGCCTTACATATCTGTTCTGCTCAAGCACAATATTGTGCTACCCATGAAAGACCTTACTTACATATAGAGTGAGCAGAGACATTAGCCGGAACAGGGAGATCAGTTTAAGAATATGCTTCTGAAATAGTCATTTGAAGCCATCTTGCTAGCGTCTGTTTAGTAGCAGGCCATCTCCTCTTGTGAAAACCGTGGAGGATAAAAAGAGAATTTGTCTTTCTAATGGCACTGGTACAATCCATGTAAATAATTAATGCCCGGACTGCGTCCAGCGACGCATCTCCCGCAGAAAATCCAGATTACTGAAAACCGGGACTAAAATCTCTTTGGTAAGGTGGAATGTAGATCACCCCTTAGGAAAATACCCAGACCTAGTTCTGAGAACTACTTTATCTGGATAACATCAGAAAAAGGAGATTAGCATTGAAAAAGCTCCTAAATCTGACTTTCTTCTCACTGATGCCATAGTCGGCTGAATGAGAACTTTAGCTGTCAACCCTTTAAAATCCACTTCACTTAGTGGTTTAAACAGAATAACTTGACAGTCTTTGAGGACTAGATTTAGATTCCCTGACCCTGTAGTAGGAAAAGGGGAAGGTTGAGTGCACAGCATTCCCTGGGAAAAAGTGCACACATTCTGCAATTTGGCATTTCTCTTCTGGAACCATACCGTCAATGCTGACACTTGTATTTCCAAAAGAAGCCACCGCTAAACCCTCATTTATTCCTGTTTAAAGGAATGACAAAAAAAAAGACCTGGAAACTCTGCAAGATTTCGGGTCCATACCTCAATTACTGCACCAATGCATATAAGCTTGCCATATTTGGTGATAAATACGAGTTTAAGGAAGTTTTTCCTTGCTCTTGAGTCCTTGTGAGAAACCTCTGGATCTCAGTATATAGATTGCAAAAGCCACGCCTTTAAAACAGTTGATCCAGATATCTGTAATAATCAAGGACCCTATCTTAGTCTAGACATAGAGGAAACAGAAAAGGTATTCAACATTTTCTGTGGATCTGTGTACCAACCCCTTCTGGGTCAAGTCGGGGCTTATTAGAATACCGGCAACTTTATTGTGTTTTCCTCACTATCCTGAGTAACAGAATGATTTGAGAAACACATAAGGGAAATAAAATCCCCATTAAAAAGAGATTCACAAGATCACCTCTTTGTTCCTGACCCGATTATGGCTTTTGTTGTTCAGATGGGACTTCATGAGATTTATCTCTGGCCAAGCCCATTTGTCTACCCAAGTCTGAAATGACTTTAGGGTGCAAGCCCATTCATTTACCTGAATGGCGTGTCGACTGAGAAATCAGCTCTTCCGTTTAGGACTTCCGGAACAAACCCTGAGGACAAGGCTGGAAGATGGAGTTCTGCACATTTTAGTATGCGATTTACCTCCTTCCTCGCTACTTACCTGCGTGTTCCTGTCTGAAAGTAAGGGTACACTACTGTCCTTTCCTTGCGAATCTGGACCGATCTTCCTTTAGGAATGTCCCGTGCCTGAATTAGGACTCAGTATATGGCCTGAAGTGCTAACAGATTTAATAGCAGGCACGTTTTGTCTGTGGTTCATAATCCCCGGAATCATATTTTTCCGAAAAAAATTGCCCCAATAGTCAAAATGACTTGTATCTGTTGTCAGGATTCTTCACCTGATATCCAAAAAAGAAAAAGGTATTCTCATCTAGATGGAATGTCTGTAGCCTCCAGGCTACTTCTCACCTTTTTTCACCAGTACCACATACTTGTTTGTGTACTGTCCATCTGGCCCGTCTACACCACCTGGTATTCACAGATGGTCTTGCGTCCAAAGATTTTAACCCGGTACAACACTGCTTAACTTCCAACCTCATTGAGATTGGACATATCCAGTGTGATGCGGCCTTAGATGGAGGAGATGCTGAAAAAGTCTTGAGTGGAAATATGCCCACTCCATCATGTGTATTGTTCACACCATCAAACCCATCATTCGCATTGCTGCGTGAATCATTATTGTTTGACATTGTACCCAATCTCTTAGTTTTGCCTTGGATCTCTTGTTCCGAGGTAACTACTTTCTGCAAACTCGAATTCAGTATAACCCCACCGTGAGTTATGTTACGGAACCAGAGATGATCCCATTTACGAACCACCCGTGCCTCTGCAGACAAGTTATTATGTTGTAGATGACACAGAACCTTTCCTGTGTTTGTGTCAGGATAGGAAGGTGGTCAAGGTATGGCCATTTCCCTTATCTCTACTAACGGAGATAAATTGCCATAATCATTTTGGTACTCTGGGGCTGTGGCCAACCCAAAGGGTAAGGCCTAACTGAATTTTTGCTGAAAGATGGTAACCTTGAGATAACACTGAATGACAGTGCTATAGGAGCCTGAAGGTAAAGTTCCTGACTTCTCCAGGAATACCATAGACTATATTGGCTCCTCACCCAACTATGGAGTTGCCTCCACGTGAACTGTATTACCAAAATGTATCTGTTTTTGAAATTGATATTGGGGCGAGGGATTTTTGACCCAGGTGGGAATAAACCCTCCATTGTGCATGGATTACTGGAACGACATTCCTAACGAAACATTTTCTGAATTGCTTCATGCAAATCCCTTGCCTACGTCTCTATCCGAGACGGGCTGAAACCGAATACCTTTTAGGAGAAAGGTTCCAGAGGGGAAAGTATATTCCTAGAGATACCGCTTCTTGCACTCAGGCATCTATTTGTAGACTATCAGATCTGTGCCTGAAGAAGTCGGCCCACCATCCTTCTGGAATCCACCAGAAGGAGACCTGCACCATCATACTGATGGCCTCTGGTTTCGAAGCTGACCTGTGGTTACCTTTGCTTCTTCTCCTTACAAAACTAATTGTATTAAGGCTGTCACGTTCTTTTATGACCGACAAGGCCAATTCAGACCCGTATATTTGGGGTTATATGTGGAAGGGAACGTGAACTTCCTGGAGTCTGTTTCGGACTCCGGAATAACTGTTAATTCAAACAGAAACTTCCAGATAAAGCACACAAAAAAATTCAGAACCTTCCTTGATTCTGCATCAATTTCCCATGTACAGATGAAAGGTTTATGTTGTGCCTAGGCACAGACCTATTCAAGATAGCCGTGGCCCCATCTGTACATGAACCAAGCTGTTCTAGTATAAAGCGATTGTTTGCTGATGCCCTAGAACCTTAGTGTCCATATGGGCTACATGGGATTCTCTCCCTTGCCGGCGCTGAAACTTGTTTTATAGTAACTCAGCCCAATGTACATACAGCACCTGGTATTTCAAGATGGTTTCCCATCCAAGAACTTAATCAGGCCGAGCACTGCATGGCTTCCAAATCTATTGAGATTGAGCCTATCCAGTGTGGGGTAGCTGTAGGCTACAAGGTAAAGTCCTGGCTGGCCTTGTAACTGCCCCAGACAAAGACAATATGGTCTTATTCTTTTGATGGCAGAGGCCCTATAGATTTTTGCATTATCCAATGCTATGCATATCTAACTTTTGGGAGGCAATTCCCTATTTAAAACCGTCCCTATCTTGAAAAAGATATCGGAAGCCCATTTACTGGGTATTCTACTTTATTGGATGGGACCCAAACCTTTTTCTAGAATTCTGCTCTCGGGCAGAAACCCTTCTGGGACGTTTAAACAGAAGCACCTTATTTTTACCCCAGGCTTTGCTGCCTTACTATCTGGCCCGTCTTTCTAAGCGGAATCGATGCCTTACCTTCTCCCCGTGCTCCGGCCACAGCCTGGTAACGTCTGCTGGACCTGAGAGTAACATCCGACACCGACGCCAGTCGAGACAGCACTTGTGCTGTGGGTAAGCGTTGCTGCGAACCAGCAGGGAGTTGTTGGAGCGACTCTTTCCAATATGCGTGTAAGACGCTGTTAGGAAAGTTCACTAAAAAAAAGGTAAGACTATAAAAATAAATCAAATAAACCTTAGGGCTGCCAAACACAGCAGCCCTGTGACCATGGTCTGGCTCCTGCCACACCAAACAAAAAACTGATTTGACTGAGTCAGTGGGCGGGTTATATGGACGAGCCTATATGGACGGGTTATATGGACGTGCATTCTTGGAGGCCTAAAAGCTTGTGATAGTTGATGCCAATCCGCTATCGCTCAATCATATTCCAATGTTATCCTGTGGACCCTGCCTGAAAAAATAGAATTTTAATTACCTACCGGTAAATCCTTTTCTCGTAGTCCGCAGAGGATGCTGGGGTCCATTTTAGTACCATTGGGTATAGACTGTTCCGCAGGAACCTTCGGCACTTTAAGAATTTTCAACAGTATGAACTGGCTCCTCCCTCTATGCCCCTCCTCCAGACCTCAGTATAGGAACTGTGCCCGAGTAGAACGGACAACTTCGAGAGAAGAATTTACATTAAACTAGTGGCGAGATTCACACCAGCTCACACCATACCAAAAAAATGTCACCTAACACGGCCTTTAACATAACCCATGCTAACGTGCATGCATAACGTAACAGTAACTGCTGTAAAACATCTTAACACATGAGAACCTGTGTAAAAATACAACATAATTAGCAGGAAAGAGGAGCACTGGGCGGGCGCCCAGCATCCTCTACGGACTACGAGAAAAAGATTTACCGGTAGGTAATTAAAATCCTATTTTCTCTTACGTCCTAGAGGATGCTGGGGTCCATTTTAGTACCATGGGGATGTACCAAAGCTCCTAGTACGGGCGGGAAAGTGCTAATGTTCCTGCAGAACTGACTGACCAAACTGAAGGTCGTCAGCAGCCAAGGTGTCAAACCTGTAAAACTTAGCAAACATGTTTGCCCCTGACCAAGTAGCTGCTCGGCAAATTTGCAACGCCGAGACACCCCGGGCAGCCGCCCAGGAAGAACCCACTTTCCTTGTAGAGTGGGCCTTTACCAAACTCGGTAACGGCAATCCTGCCGTGGAATAAGCGTGCTGAATGGTACCTCTGATCCAGCGCGCAATAGTCTGCTTAGAAGCAGGACCCCCAATCTTGTTGGGGTCATAGAGGATAAACAAAGATTCTGTTTTCCTTATCCGAGCCGTTCTTGTGACGACATCCAAGGACTTTGAAACGGCTGAGGTGTCAGAAGCCACTGGCACCACAACAGGTTGGTTGATATGAAAATAAGACACAAACTTTGGAAGAAAATGCTGACGCGTCCGCAGTTCAGCTCTATCTTCATGAAAAATCAAGTAAGGACTCGTGTGACAGAGCCCAATTCAGAAACTCGTTTGCCTGAGGCCAAGGACAACAGCATGACCACTTTCCAAGTCAAAAACTTCAACTCTACCTCTTGTAGAGGCTCAAACCAGTCCAATTAAAGGAACTGCAACACCACATTAAGATTCCATGGCGCCGCAGGAGGCACAAAGGGAGGTTGGATGCGCAGAACCCCCTTCACGAACGTTGGTACCTCAGGAAGGGAAGCCAACTGTTTCTGAAAGAAAATGGACATGGCCGAAATTTGGACCTTGATAGACCCTAATCTCAAGCCAGCATCCACACCCGCCTGTAGAAATAGGAGAAGACGTCCTAATTTAAACTCCACCGCAGGAGACTTCTTGGATTCACACCAAGATACATATTGTCTCCAAATACGATGGTAATGTTTGGACGTTACCCTTTTCCTGGCCAGAATAAGTGTGGGAATGACTTAATTGGGAATACCCTTACGGGCTAGGATCTGGCGCTCAACAGCCATGCCGTCAAATGCAGCCGCGGTAAGTCTTGATAAACAAACGGCCCCTGCTGAAGCAGTTCCTCGCGAAAAGGAAGAGGCGGAGGTTCTTCCAGTAATAACTCGTGAAAATCTTGATACCAAGCCCTCCTTGGACAGCCTGGACCAATGAGAATTGCTCGAACCCTTGTTCTTCTGATGATCTTGAGAACTTTTGGTATTAGTGGAAGTGGTGGGAACAGATATACCGACTGAAACACCCACTGGGTCACCAGTGCATCCATTGCTATTGCTTGTGGGTCTCTCGACCTGGAACAATATTTCTGAAGTTTTTTGTTAAGACGTGATGCCATCATATCTACTTGAGGAACGCCCCAACGATCTGCTACCTCTGCAAAGACTTCTGGGTGGAGGCCACATTCTCCTGGGGGGAGATCATGTCTGCTGAGGAAGTCTGCTTCCCAGTTGTCCACTCCTGGAATGAAAAATGCCGACAGAGCTTTTGCATGTCTTTCTGCCCAGAGGAGTATCTTTGTCACCTCTCCCACTGTCGCTCTGTTTTTTGTTTTTGTTTTTTTTGTTCCGCCCTGGCGGTTTATGTAAGCTACTGCCGTTACATTGTCTGACTGGATCTGTATGGGACGACCTTGAAGAATGTGTGCCGCTTGATGAAGGCTGTTGTACACAGCTCTCAATTCCAGAATGTTTATGTGAAGGAGGACTTCTTGACTTGACCATCGTCCTTGGAAGCTTTTCCCTTGCGTGACTGCTCCCCAACCTCAGAGGCTTGCATCTGTGGTCACTAAGATCCAAGTCTGAATCCCGAACCTGCGTCCCTCCAGGAGGTGAGAACTTTGAAGCTACCACAAGAGTGAAATACTGGCTTTTGTTGACAGGATTATCCTCCGATGCATGTGTAGGTGCGATCCGGACCACTTGTCCAGTAGGTCCCATTGGAACACCCTGGCGTGGAATCGGTCAAATTGTAGAGCCTCGTAGGCCGCTACCATCTTCCCCAGCAGGCGGATGCACTGATGAATCGATACGCGTGCTGGTTTTAAAACTTGTTTGACCATCCTCTGGATCTCCAGAGCCTTTTCCACCGGTAGGAATACTTTCTGTGCTTCAGTGTCCAATATCATTCCCAGAAATGATAACCTCATTGTGGGTTCCAATTGATTTTGGAAGGTTTATGATCCAACCGTGCTGTTGAAGCACCGTCAGGGAAAGTGCAATGTTCTGCACTAGTTTCTCCCTGGATCTCGCTTTTATGAGGAGATCGTCCAAGTATGGGATGACTTTGACTCCTTTTTTGCGAAGAAGAACCATCAACTCTGCCATCACCTTGGTGAATATTCCCGGAGACGTGGAGAGCCCGAAAGGTAATGACCTGGCTGAAAGACAGTAGACGTGCCCCCACCCGATCATACTACCGCAGGGGAGCCTCAGCAGAAGTAGCTGTTGACTTCTGCTCCTGTGAGCCTGATGGTGTTGTAGATTTTTTACCTCTTCCTCGACCTCTTCCTACGAAGAAGGGGGTACCCTTTGCCTTTTTGGACTTGTTGGGCCGAAAGGATTGCATCATATGAGAATGAAATCCTTTCCTAGGTGGAGCAGCTGCGGAAGGCAGAAATGCTGATTTGCCTGATGTAGTTGTTGAAATCATGGCATCCAGCTCATCTCCAAAGAGGGCTTCTCCATTGTATGGAAGCGCGTCAATATTCTTTTTTGATTCCGCATCAGCATTCCATTGGCGGATCCACAGCGCCCTGCGGGCTGAAATCGCCATAGCATAGGATCTTGAACTCAGCAACCCAATATCCTTCATAGCTTCAACTAAGTAACCTGCAGCATCTTTGATATGGCCGAGAGTTAGGACTATTTCATCCCTGTCAACTGTGTCTATGTTAACAAGCAAGTTGGCAGACCATTTTGCCACAGCATTACCTACCCACGCACAAGCAATGGTGGGCCGGAGCACCGTTCCGTTAGCCGTATATATGGATTTTAGGGTTGTTTCTAATTTACGGTCAGCTGGATCTTTTGAAGAGGCTGAACCAGAGGCAGGCAAAACTATTTTCTTATACAGCCGATAAACTAAGGTGTCTATCATCGGGGGTGTATCCCATTTGTGCCTGTCTTCCTAAGGGAAAGGGTGCGCTACACATATCCTTCTGGGAAGGGTAAATTTCTTCTCAGGGTTATCCCAAGTTTCTTCAAAGAACGCATTCAAATCCTTTGAAGGGAGGAAAAGTCTGCTTTTTAATTTAAAATAATCCTTTTGCTCTGGGACCAGTGTTGTTTCAGGAAACTCCAACACTTTCTTTATAGCAACTATCACATTGTATGCTTTTGCCTAATTTGGGGTCTACCCCTCTCAAATCCCCAGTGTCGACGTCAGAGTCGGAATCTGAGTCTGTGTCCCCTTGCATTATCTGGGCTAGAGACCTTTTCTGGGAACTAGATGGGACCCGAGTGGATGATATGGAGGGGTCAGTAAACAGTGCATCCTCCACAGACTGCCTCCAATATTTAGTCTGTTGTTCAGACTCCGAGAATTTCTTTGCAAGCATCGACATATTCTTTTGCAACATTCTCACCCACTCCGGCTCCTTCTGAGAGGGAAGGGCCACCACATTATCCTCTTGTGCATCTAAAATGGGTTCTTCCTGGGAAGAACCCTCCCCAATGTCTGACATGTTACACACTTGTACACACACACACACACACACATCCCCAATACACAGGGGAGCTATTGGGGACCGACCCACACTAAAGTCTGTCAGAGACACACAGAGGGATTCGCCAGTCCACACACTGCGCCTTATTGTGAATTGTGGAAATATTACCCACTTACAGCGCATATAGCAATTATAGGCCCACAGACCTAATTATAATGAATACTCTCTGCCCCTTCTATAACACCCATTACTTGTATCAGCGTTGTCATGAGGAGAAACAGCGTTCAGGAGCTTCACACTGGAGTTTCTGCAGGAGAAAATGGCACCCAGTGAGTGTTCTGGCAAGTCTGAAGAGAAGCCCCGCCCTTCAGCCTAAGCAATGTAATATTTATACTGGCTGGGGATGGCACATCAGCGGCTGTACATGTATGTAACCTTATTGCCAGTGAGAGTAAGGTTTTAAAACATGCCCGCAGAGAGCACGTCCACACCCCCCCCCCCCGTGCTGAGCGACATGGCGCGTGTACCTGTATGCCGCCAACAATGACCAGAGGATCCCCTGTCTGCAACACTCCAGTAATATACTCACCAGCCTTCTGACTTCTGGCTCTGTTAGGGGGTGGCGGCAGTGCTGTGGGAGTGAACGCTGGCTAGGCTTGGGCGGTGTTCAGTACCCTTCAGGAGATAATGGTGTCCTGTCAGCGGAAGCAGAACCATTAACTAATTGAGAAGTTGGTTCCTACTCCGCCCCCCCCCTCCTAAGTCCCACGAAGCAGGGAAGCTGTTGCCAGCAGCTTCCCTGTAAAATTAAAAACCTGAAGTATTTTTCGAGCAAAGCTCTGTAGAGCTCCACTAGTGTGCATCCACTCTCCTGGGCACATTTTCTAAACTGAGGTCTGGAGGAGGGGTATAGAGAGGAGCCAGTTCACACTGTTGAAAAGTCTTAAAGTGCCAAAGGCTCCTGCGGAACAGTCTATACCCCATGGTACTTAAATGGACCCCAGCATCCTCTAGGACGTAAGAGAAAAGGGAATTATTGGTAAGTGCTAAAATAGAGAGTTTTTTCCTTCATCCACTAGGGGACACTTGAGGCTAAAGACAGTGGGTACATCCCAGAGCTCCCATTCCAGGCGGAAGAGCACTGAGAACCTTGCAAAACAAATTGAGAAGCCGAGGCCACAAAAGTGTCAAATCTATAGTGATTTTTCACTACTTTTTGCTTTAAAAAACCTGTCAAACTTGATAAACATATGCCTGCCTGACCAAGTAGCCGCCCGACATAACTGTACCAAAGAGACCCACCTGGCAGCCGCACAGGAGGGCACCACCGAACAGGTAGAGTGAGTAGAAATAGAGTTGGAGGCTACAGAGAGGAAACCACATAAGCCTGCCAAATGGCTAACCTAACACAACATGCCAGGGTCTGTTTAGAAGCAGGCCAGCCAAGTTGATCAGCATCATAAAGAACACACGAGTCCTTCTTTCTTAGAGAAAATGTCTTGTCGACATAAATTCATAGAGCCCGCACTACATCCAGCGACTTCGAAGAAGAAGAATCAACTGAGAGAATTGGTACCACTATGGGCTGTTTTATATGAAAAGCCAAGACCACCTTTGGCAAAAAGGATATCCAGGTGCGCAGCTCCGCTCTGTCCAAGTGGAAGATCATATACGGAGGACAACATGAGAGAGAGCGCTCCCAGTTCTGAGACTCTCTTGGCCGAAGCCAGTGCAAGGAAAAGAACCACCATCCAAGTAAGGTATTTGAGATTGACTGTTTCCAAAGGCTTGAACAACGATGACTGCAGCAAAGAGTACCAAATCGAGGTCCCATGGTGCCGTTGGGGGAACAAAGGGTGGTTTTAGTTGAATAACCCCCTGGAAAAAAAAGTCTGAAAGCAAGGCCAACTTTTTTGGAATAAAAATAGAAAGCACAGATATCTGTAGTTTGAGAGATCCCAGACGCAAACCTGCGGAGAAACCAGATTGTAGGAAAAGCAGGAGTCTAAATAACTGAACAGTATGGATGGTACTTTATGATTCTCACATCAAGTTACATGAGCCTTCCAAATACGGTAGTAATGCTTAGCTGTGACTTCCTTTCTAGCTCTAAGCATAATGGGAATAACCGCTGATAGAATACCCTTATTGCTTAGAATTGCCTTCTCAACAGTCAAATGCAGCCAATTTAGGTTTGGATAGACAAACAGACCTTGTTGTAGAAGATCGTCCCGTTGTGGCAGTGGCCACGGGTCATCGACCAGCAGCTGTTGCAGGTCGGAGTACCAAGTTCTGCGAGGCCAATCAGGGGCCACCAGAAGAACCAAGGCAACTTCTCTTGATTCTCTTGAGAAGACGAGGAAAGAGTTGAAACGGTGGAAACAGGTATACGAATTGGAAATGCCAGGGAGTTGTCAAGGCCTCCACTGCCTCCGCCTGCGGGTCTCTCGTTCGAGAACAGCAACAAGGAAGTTTGAGATTGCGTCTTGATGCAATCAGATCTGTTTGAGGAAGAACCCATTGATGAATTAGTTGTTGAAAAACCAGGGGATGTAATTCCCACTCTCCCAAGTGCAGATCCTGACGACTTAAATAGTCGGTTACCCAGTTCTTCATACTTGGGATGAAAACTGCCGATATCGCTTCAGCATACTCTTCGGCCCAAAGAAGAATGCGGCTTACCTCTTTCATTGCTGCCCTGCTGCAAGTACCTCCCTGTCGGGTTATGTACATTGTGGCATTGTCCGAGTGCACACAGATTGCTTGACCCTTTAAAATAGGGAGGGCTAATTGCAGAGCGTTGTATACTGCTTGTGGTTCGAGAATGTTGATAGGCAGATTTGTTTCTTGTGGAGTCCAGCAGCCCTGGAATTGACAGTTCGTCCCATAGCCCCGCAGACTGGCATCCCTGGTGAGTAGAACCCAAGTTGACACTCCGAACAGTCTTCCTCTTACCATATTTGTGGCATTACTCCACCAGAGAAGCGAGAGACGAGTCCTGGTAGACAGCTGTACCAACTGATATAGAAAAAGGTGGGAGCACAAACCATACGAATACATAGGTGCACAGTACCCTGCGATGTTGTAAGACCAGATGCACCAGTTCCTGAATGGACTCAACTTTGTCTTGTGGACAGAAAATCTTCCGGAGTACAGTATCCAGGATCATCCCTAGACTTGGCTGCAGTTGAGAGTCTTTGGGAAGTTGATGATCCAATTGTGCTCTAGGAGCAGACGATGGGTCAGTACAATATCCTGCAACAGTTTATTCCTGGACTGTGTGAATAGATCGTCTAGGTTGGAAACAATGTTCACTCCATGGGTGCGCAACTAAGCCATCATAACCGCCATTACCTATGCGAAAACGCATGGGGTTGAGGAGAGACCGAAAGGCAAGGCTTCCAAACTGCAAACCTGAGAAATTCCTGGTGTGAGGGGGCTAGATCGGGATATGTAGATAGGCATCCTTGATTTCTATGTACACCATGAATTCTACTACCTACAGTCCTGCAATAACGTAATGCAATAACGTAATGAAGGGATTCCATCTTGAACTTGAATACTTTCAAAAATGGATTGAGAGACTTCAAGTTCAGGATAGGCCTGACCGAGCCGTCTGGTGTCAGAACTACAAACAAACTGGAGTAAAACTCATATTTTTGTTGGTGATGATGCACTGGTAGAAGTACACCTGCCATTTGTTGATCGTGTCCTGCAGAACTCATCTGCATTCTTTGGAAACTGGCAAACCTATTGTGGAAAACCGTGGGGCTGGTTCGAACTGGAAATTGGTAAGTCAATTTACAAATGTCACTGAAGTCCTTCAAATGAGCTCCCACCCTGGGATCCCCCCGGAGGGAGGGAAGCCCGTCATGCACTGGGCTTCGTGGCAGGTTTAGGGTCCTGATGAGAAGCGGCTGCTGCTGCGGCACAACCGCATCCTTTATTGCCTCTAGAGGTGGAAGAATCTCCTATGGTACGGCCTCTGAAATTTTTAGGTACTCAAAAGGCCAGGACACAGTGCTGCAGAAAGAAGATGGGTGGACTTACCTCCCATAGCATGAAAAATCAGTTTATCAAGCTCAGGTCCGAACAGGAACTTACCTGTAAACAGTATAGATTCTACTGCCTTTTTTGACTCTGCATCCGCCTGTCATTGTCGAAGCCAGAGTGCTCTGCAAGCCTACCTGGGTCCGATTCCGTAATATGTAACACCTGTCGTACAGCTAAAATAAATGCCTCTAAACCCTCTAAGGCCAGAACTATCACATTGGCTGACACATAAGCCAGCCTAATTGGCAGCTATAACCCATCTTGCAATAGATCCTTTAGCAGCTGGACAGCCTCTTTTTGGAGCATCAATTAGGACAGGGAATCTGTACATGGGAATGACGCAGTACTTAAATGCGTAAGGCACGGACCATGTCCAACAAACCTAACTGCGAGGCTTCACTGGCTGAAGCCTGCTGAAAGGACTATGTCCTGGTAATGTGAAATGCTGAAACCACCTTTAGAAGAATGGAAGGTTTAGTGCGTAACACCTACCTGTCCTCATGAAAAATGAGGAGCAGAGACTTACAGAAAAAGGGCCGCTAACTCCGAAACTCTTCTTGGGGAAGCAATGGCCAGCAGAAAAACACTTTCGCTATAAGGTATAGCAATTCCACAGACTCAAAAGGTTCAAAGGATGCTTTCTGAAGCGCCTCTAACACGAAGTTCAGATTCCAGGGTGGAACTGACAGAACCAATGGAGGCTGTATGCGAGTTACCCCCTAAAGGAAAGTCTGTACTTCAGGAATAACTGCAAATTTCCTTTGAAACAGAATAGACAGATTCCGGTTTTTTGAGTGGGGATAATCTAAGTCCCCTCGCTACTCCATCCTGTAAGAAAGACAAAAGCCAGGATAAATGAAACCTCTCAGGTTTAAAAGTTTGTTCTGCTCACAATAAATATACCTCTTCCAAATGCGATTATATATTTTTGATGTGACTGGCTTACGAGCCTGGATTATGGTATTTGCCACATATTTGGAAAAAGCCTTTAGAACTCAGAATCTTGAATTCAAGAACCCTGCCGTAAAAGACAATTGAGGCAAATCTGGGCGCTGGCAGGGACCTTGAATCAATAGATCTGGTCGCAGAGATAACCGAAAACAGAACATCTGCCACCATGCTCTGAAGGGTTACATACCAGTGTCGGCACAGCCAATTTGGTGCCACCAAAAAGACCAGCAGAGCTACTGACTGAATCCTCCGTAATACCCTTGGGTTCATCACCAGAGGAGGATATATATGTATCCCAACTGGAATGACCGGGGTGCTCTCATGGCATCTATTAGAAATGTCTGAGGGTCAGGGAGCGAGCTCCGTATTTTGGTAGCTTCCTGTTCAGACGGGGGGCCATCAGATCTATGTCTGGATCTGCAGTACCACGGCATTCCAGCTTGTCAGGCTGGCAATCCAGTCCATTACCACCAGGCTGCAACCCTTGTTTAGATTTCTCACCTCCAGCCACCAATGAAGGACTGACGTACTTGGAGAGATAATCTGAACATCAGTCTTTTCAGATGAGGGTCTGACTTTACCCAGTGATGTAATAACTTGTTTTGCAAAGGTAGAGCATGAAATCTGGCGAAAGGTAAAGCTTCGAATGAAGCCACCATTCTTCCCAGTAATTGCATGGCCCTGAGGATTGAAATCCTTGTCAGTCCAAAGACTGGACTTGTATTGGACTGGAGGTCCTGAACTTTCGCATGAGAAAGTTGCACCTTTTGACATGGAGTGTCAAAGAGGAGCCCCATAAACATCATCCTTTGAGATGGGGCCAAATTTTTGCAAATTTATGACCCCAACAAATGTTGGCCGCAGTTCTGTAGTGACCTGCAAATGTTGATGCAAAAGGTCTACCATAGACGCCCTGATCAAACAGTCATCTAGGTATGCTAACACATTCACTCATTGTTTTTTTAACAGAAGGATCATATGTGCTATGACAATTGTGAAAACTCTGGGAGCAGTGGAGAGGCCAAAAGGTAAAGTCTGAAACGGACATTGATGATCCCCCAAAACATACCTCAGAAGACGTTGATGACCATGTGGGAATATGAAGGCAGGCATCTTTTAGGTCTACTGATGCCAGGAATTCGTCCTTTTACATAGAACCAATTACTGTCCTTACTAACTCCATCTTGAATTTCTTCAAATAGAGATTAAGCCATTTCAGATGAGAATGGGTCGGAATGACCACCTAAAACAAGCTAGAGTAAAAACCCCAAACCCTTTTGGTAAAGGAACAATTACCCTGGAACCTGACAGTCTGATCTGCCTGAATGAGACTTTTCCATTGAGAGTGGGGTAACCAGAATTTTTTTTTTCTGGAACAGGACTTTCTAGATCCAGGAACCATTACCCAATGATCTGGATTGGAATGACTCCAAGTATCATTGAACATGAGCAACTGGGCACCTAATCAAGGACAGGTTCCTGGCTCTAAATAGTCATGCCAATTACCCTGTTTGTTTTGCCACAAGATGGGTAGGGCCTGATCCAACACGCCCTCTGAAGGTACCTCTGCAGGATGCTACAGGCATTCCACAATAGGCATGAAAGTTCCCCCTATAGTGGACACGAAAGGAAACAAACCTGGGTATAGCCTTAGGTGTGGCACCAGGATGGAAGGGACTTTAACCCCCTGGGAAATTAATTTTAACAGTTCTGAGATAAATAGGGTACCACCTTCAAATGGCAGAGCCTCTAAGGTGTGTTTAAATTCATTGCCTTCTACGATTTCAGCCATAACGAGCATCTGGCCAAAATGGCAAAACCAGAAATCAGAGTCTGTAATTGCACCGTGTCTAATAAAACCTCAGTCACAAAAGCCAGAGCTTCCCTGACCTGATCGGCTAAGGCACTGGCTTCAGACATATTGCCCGACTGAAACCTAGTGACCATTTCAGGCATCCATTTATTGATGGCTGGAACTACTCAGGCGCTAGACAGGATAAGCCTCATCGAAATACGAGTAACAGAAAAAATGGATTTTAGGAATGATTTAATCTGTTAACCCACAGCCTCCTTCAGCATTACTGACTGTGCTGTTGGAAGAACCGTATCCCCTACTAAACGGGAGCATCCACCATTGGTAGAACTTTCCAGGGCTTGGTGTCCTCTTCCGAAAAACGGCTAAAGGACCTTTAACCCCTTAGGGATATGAATTTTGTGATCAAGTTTTAACCAGGGCCTCCTTTATGATTTCATCAAAATGGGACACCTGTTTCTTCTTGCGTTTAAAGAAAGAACTGGAACTGGGTTCGGAAAACGAAATTTATGGTAAGAACTTACCGTTGTTAAATCTCTTTCTGTGAGGTACACTGGGCTCCACAGGGAATGACATTGTGGGTGTAGAGTAGGATCTTGATCCGAGGCACCAACAGGCTAAAAGCTTTGACTGCTCCCAGAATGCATAGCGCTGCCTCCTCTATAACCACGCCTCCGTGCACAGGAGCTCAGTTTTTGATAACCAGTCCAATGCAGTTATCAACCGTTAGTAGCCACATACACCACATTCTCACGACAGGAGAAAGTGTCAGCTGCTAATGCCATACCAACCCAAAGAAGCTAAGTGCGACAGGGTGGGTGCCCTGTGGACTCCAGGGTACCTCGCACAAAGATTTAACAACGGTAAGTTCTTACCATAAATCTCGTTTTCTGCTGCGGACTCCACTGGGTTCCATTGGGGATGTCCTAAAGCAGTTCCTCATGGGAGGGGATGCACTGTAGCGGGCACAAGAACCCGGCATCCAAAGGAAGCATCCCGGGAGGTGGAAGTATCGAAGGCATAGAACCTTATGAACGTGTTCACTAAGGACCACGTAGCCGCCTTGCACAATTGTTCAAGAGTCGCACCACGGCGGGCCGCCCAAGAAGGTCCAACAGACAGAGTAGAATGGGCCTTGATTGTAGCAGGAGCTGGTAGGCCAACCTGTACATAAGCATGTGCAATCACCATTCTAATCATCTGGCCAGGGTCTGCTTGTGAGCAGGCCAGCCACGTTTGTTTAAACCAAACAGTACAAAAAGAGAATCAGACTTCCGAAGGGATGCAGTTCTCTTCACGTAGATACGGAGAGCCCGTACCACATCCAAAGACCGCTCTTTGGAAGACAAGTCAGGAGAGGCTAAGGCCGGAACCAAGATCTCCTGATTAAGGTGGAAGGAAGACACCACCTTAGGTAAGTACCCGGGACGTGTTCTAAGAACCGCCCGGTCACGGTGAAAAATCAGATATGGAGACCTACAAGACAAGGTACCCAGATCCGACACCCATCTAGCAGAGGCAATAGCCAGCAGAAACAAAACCTTAAGAGAAAGCCACTTAAGGTCTGCAGATTCAAGAGGCTCAAATGGAGACCCTTGCAACGCTTCCAAAACCACAGACAAGTCCCAAGGAGCCACAGACGGGACATAAGGAGGCTGAATCCGCAACACACCCTGAGTGAACGTATGAAAATCAGGTAAAGTCGCAGTTATTTTCTGAAACCAAACCGACAAGGCATTAATATGAACCTTGATGGAGGCCAGACGAAGGCCTAAGTAGGGGCCCTGATGTAGAAAGGCCAAAAGTTTGGCCATACTAAACTTGTAAGCGTTATATTTGTTAGTGGCGCACCAAGCAAAGTAAGAGTTCCAAACCCTATGATAAATCCGAGCAGAAGCTGGTTAATGGGCCTTCAACATAGTTTGAATGACCGCCTCAGAAAATCCTTTGGCCCTCAGGACGGAATCTTCAAGAGCCACGCCATCAAAGCAAACCGGGCTAAATCCCGATATACAATGGGGCCCTGAATGAGGAGATCTGGGCGCTGTGGAAGTAGAAGGGGACGATCTATCGAGAGACCCTGAAGGTCTGAGAACCAATACTGTCTGGGCCACGTGGGAGCGATCAGAAGTAGGTTTCCTCCTTCTTGCATGAACTTCCTTAATACTCTGGGCAGGAGTGACTCCGGAGGGAACACATACGGCAGCCGAAAGGTCCATGGAATTGCCAGTGCGTCCACGAATGCTGCTTGAGGATCCCTTTGTCCTTGCTCCGAAGACCAGAACCTTGTCGAGACGCCATCAGGTCCACATCTGGAAAGCCCCACTTGTCCACGAGGCGTTGAAACACTTCTGGATGGAGGCTCCACTATCCGGCGTGTACATCCTGACGACTGAGAAAGTCCGCTTCCCAGTTTACGACCCCCGGAATGAATATTGCCGATATGGCTGGCAGATGGCGTTCCGCCCACTGAAGAATCCTTGATACTTCCCTCATTGCCATGCTGCTTTGAGTGCCGCCTTGATGACTGATGTATGCCACCGTGGTGGCGTTGTCCGACTGTATTTGAACAGGTCTGTTGTGTATTAAAAACTGGGCCAAGTTCAATGAGTTGAACACCGCCCGCAGTTCCAGAATGTTTATCGGGAGGAGAGACTCCTCCCTGGTCCACCGACCCTGAAGGGAGTGTTGTTCCAACACTGCGCCCCAACCTCTCAGACTGGCATCCGTCGTCAGAAGGACCCAGTTGGAGAACCAGAAGGGACGACCCCTGCTCAATCGTTGGTCCTGAAGCCACCAGTTCAGTGACAGACGGACCTTCAGAGACAAGGAGATCATTTGAGACATGATCCAGTGAGGCAGGCCGTCCCCACATGGCAATAATCAGCTTCTGCAGAGGGAGGGAACGGAATTGAGCATACAATACCATGTCGAAAGCGGACACCATGAGACCTAGCACTTGCATCGCTGAATGTATCGACACTTGCGGACGAGATAGGAAGCATCGAATCCTGTCCTGAAGCTTCAGGACTTTCTCCTGAGACAAGAACAACCGCTGGTTGTGAGTGTCCAACAACGCCCCCATGTGCACCATGCGCTGAGCAGGGACCAGGGAAGATTTCGTCCAGTTGATGAGCCACCCTTGGGCTTGCAGAAATTGGACCATCAGATCCAGATGGCGTAGGAGAATTTCTGGGGAATTTGCCAGGATCAACAAGTCATCCAGATACGGTAGGATCCTGACCCCTTGACGGCGGAGTACAGCTGTCATTACCGCCATGACCTTGGTGGAGACTCGCAGAGCCATGGTCAAACCAAAAGGTAATGCCCGAAATTGGTAATGGAGGTTGCCAACCGTAAACCTCAGGCATTGCTGATGCGACATTGAAATGGGAATATGCAGGTAAGCATCCTGTATGTCCAGGGAGACCATATAATCCCCAAGTTCCAAGGCCAGAACAATAGAGCAAAGAGTTTCCATACGAAACTTGGAAACCCTCACAAATTTGATCAAGGACTTTAGGTTGAGAATGGGCCAAGAGGACCTATTCGGTTTTGGGACTAGGAACAGCGGTGAATAGTACCCTTTGCCTCTCTGAGCCAGAGGCACCTGTACTACCACTCCTGTGTCCAGGAGGGACTGTACCACTGAATGAACAGTATTTGCCTTCACCTGATCCGAAGGGACTTTTGTCGATGAGGGGGACGATTTTTGAAGGATATGGCGTAACCTCGAGTGACGACTTCCGTACCCAGGCATCGGAAGTGGTCTTCAACCATTCCTGGTTAAACCCTAGAAGTCGGCCCCCAACCCTGGGATCCCTCAGAGGGAGGCCCCGGCCCGTCATGCAGCAGGCTTGTCAGTCTTAGAAGCAGGCTGATGGGCATCCCAGGACCGTTTGGGTTTGGGCTTAGTAGGTTTGGAAGTGTGAGCCTGTTTCGGGTACGCCTGACCCTTTGCTTTTCCTGAAGGAAATCTGTCCGGTTTCAGCATCAGGCTCTGGGTCATCAGTAATTTGAAGAATCAGCCTGATAGCCTCCAACAAGTCAAGAACATCCACCTGTGAAACAGATTCCCCATCAGAAGTATCAGGATCAGAATCTGTGGGGTCAGTATATACGCCATCCTCATCGGACGAGGTGTCTGGAACGTTGGTGGATTGTGAGGAAGTAATAGCCCGTTTAAAGGACCCCTTGGTCTTAGGCAGGCGAGGGTTAGATTTCTGTTTGGTTAGTGACTGGACAGTTGATCTGCCCATGGCGGATTAACCGAAGGGACCATAAGCGGTTGTACCGGCACAGGAGGTACCATAGGGGGCGTAAGTCTAGTTACCAGCGTATTCAATAGCGTGGAAAAAGTAGCCCAAGGTGGGTAATTTTTTACCCCCTTTGCTACGGTCGCACTGGGCGGTAAGGAACTCCCAGAACATGAACCCTCTGCTGCTATGTTTATCTCAAACGTGTTTGCAGCATCACCACCACGCAATGTGGGATCAGCCCCAGCTCCGTCGCCCCTTCTAGCCGACATATCTGAAAGCTCAATTCAAGGCAACTTAGTACAATATCAGCAGCACAATACCTGACAAGAACCCCCTGTGCCGTGTATTCGCACAAACAGAGAATTCCAGAGGAGTATGGGGACTAAAAATCACAGAGAAAAATACACAATAAGTATATCTTGTGAAACACCTATATTAAATAATAACCCTGATGCACTTAGCCCCCTCAGGTTATAGAATATAGGGATAGCAATCTGAGTGAGATACACGAAATGGAGGTCACACAGCAGCTATATGCACACACACAGTCACATTGTACAATGCAGAAATTATGACATGCAATAAAACTGCACTGGACTAGCAATACAGAGTAATACTAAGTATAGCTATACAATCAATAGATATAACAACGCACAGTAAAGACTGGATGTATATCACAGGGTACTTGTACTACATAACCCTGACTAAATGCACTCTTTCTTAACTTACACTGTCAGCAGACATGTAGAATACTTAAGTGTCCTGTAAAATGCACAGCGCTGACATGCAGGCGGCTTTACAGAGGAGGATTTGCCCAAACAGTCCCAGGATCAGCTCAACTTGTCCTAATGGCACCCAAACGCTGCCAGGAAGTGAGGGAGAGAGAGATATGCAGCTCCAGGGCGGGAACATTTACTCTAAATGGCGCCCTGGGGCTGGGGGAGGGACTACAGGTCAAAGCCTTATCCCGCTGCTGGACTTCACCACCGGGTATTGTGGGCTATATAATATACGGTTTTTAATAAAACCGACCTGTGCCCTTGGCCTGGTGGTCTAGTGGGGTCCCTGTACTGCCACAGTGTCCACGCCAGCGTGCACGGCCCACCTCCCACCGTCTGCGCCGGATCGCAGTTTCCAGCGGATCCCTCCTAGGGGACCTTCTTACCTCCTCCTTGAGTGCGGCCACGCGATCCTGAAGAGCAGCGATGGTGTGTGTGACTGACTGAGAAAAACTGGAGCCTCTGCTGTAAGTACCCGGCAACCAGAGTATACAGCACCGCTGGGGGAGGTGATGGAGCTGCGGCAGGAGATGTCTGACAGACATCTAACACTCACAGTGCCTCTGCTGCAGCTCTTGAAGTCTTCATTTTTCACTTTAAAAAGCTCTTCTCAGGGCTGCTGGAGCAGCCCCCCTGTTGTATGCCTGCACTGCATGGCACCAACTACAAAACTGAGCTCCTGTGCATGGAGGCGGGGTTATAGAGGAGGCGACGCTATGCATTCTGAGAACAGTCAAAGCTTTTAGCCTGTTGGTGCCTCGGATCAAGATCCTACTCTACACCCCCAATGTCATTCCCTGTGGAGCCCAGTGTACCCCGTAGCAGAAACTACTGTTTCTTGAAGATGTAATGTCTCTAAGACTGCATCAATAAGCACAAAAAAACGCTGAAAATGAATAATTAAGACTCTTCCTGCCAATTTGAGGTGTTATCCCCCGCATAATCCAGTTCCCCTTCTTCCTGAAAAGAGGCTGAGGCCTCCTCTCCCTGAAATTACATAAAAGGAGGCCCTGAACGTCTCTTAGGGTCCATAACCTCGGAATGGGATGATGCCCTGTGGGTCAAACAACGTTCTATCTCTTGGACCCAACAAGGCTCATTAAAGGACTCTGGTACCGTAACTGGATGATAACAGGGTAACTCTTGGGAGTGACGTAACTCACTTATGGCCTCTGTAATGGACCTGACCCAATCAGACATGCCCAGTTGTAAGGTCGATTTCCCCATAGGGATAAGTGACACATCAGAAGAACAACTGGTACATAGAGAACCTGTTTCTGTACAGGATTTAGGCAATTTTTTTCTCACATTTCATGCAGATAACATAATTTCCTTTTTTGGAACCCATGTCTGACTTCTCCATGATAGAAAAGGAAAACAATACTAAATATATAGAATTAAACAATACAGAAAAACATTAGTTTTGTACAGAAAATCAAATGAAAACATTGCACCAGGGTTACAGCCTAACAAAGTGCAGTAAAGGACTAAATGCCAAAAAGCCAATACTCAACCACAGTAAGTTACATACCCATGGTAAAAACTTATTGTTACTGCTTATTAATTCTTTCAGCAATCCCCCAGTGCAAATGAGTCCCACTAAGACAGACAGCAGCTTTAACTCCCTTCAAACCACAACCTGTTTGGGAAGTGAGCCTTTTGTACCGATTGCTCAACTGTTGCTCATTATCCCGAGTGACTAGAGCGTGGCACTGGCTTGCTGCTACAGCAAAAAAAACAGAGACCAGCTCACTGTATAACCGGACACCAATGGATGTCGACACATGAGGCTAATCTACGGCCCCTTTTTACTATGTCGTGCCATCCTGCAGTATATCGACAATCAAGGTAATTACATTTATACTTTACCTTGTTTGTTTGCAGCCCCCTTAGATGTGTATCTGGATAGGGGGAGTCCCAGTTGCAGTGAAGTGTAGTGAAGTGTAGTGACTCTCCAGAGGTCGTTCTTTAGAGTGGGAAAAACTGGTTCAAACAAATCTCTAAGTAACTGCTCCCACTCTGATAGTCAAGGACTAAAGCACCCTACAGTAAAACCCAAAATAAATAAAAGCCCAACTAAAAAGCTAGGACCTAGCTAGTGCCTTCTTCCAAGGCACAATAAAAAAAAAAAAAAAAGACTGGAGGATCCAGGTTATGGGGAGGGGTCATATAGGAGATGGGAGTCAGTTTGAACTAGTTAGTGCCCACCTCCAACCCCCCTAAGGCATAACCCACAGGAAATGGCATCACCCAGATGGACAATAAAGGAACTCAATCCAGATTTCATATCCCTAACAAATTATTTTTTCAATGACTGCAAATTTTGCATTTTCTTGTATCCACTATTGCTCACGTAAATGGTAGCCCTTTTCACCCTGCTCGAATTTCTCTCCATTCACCATTGCTCCACTAAGGGACTGAATTCTATGTTGTACATGCAGAATACTTCCTCCTTGTTCAAACTTGAAAGAACCCCATGATCTTGTCTGGGAGAGTTATTTGGGTGAGGTGCTTGACAAGGAAGATTGGTCTGAGATTTGGAAGAACACTGCTACCAGTTCTATATGTGTCAGAACAGAAAAATCGATACAAACTCTAATACGTTGTCGAAGTCGAAAATATTATACCCACACGCATCACGTGCAAACACTACACAGAGGCCTCCGTGCGTGTGCTTGTTCTGCCGTACGTGCGCATGCCCAACAGGTTGCGTATATTGGTTCACGAAGTCCTGACTATTAACGCGTGGTATGAGTAAATACGGTAGCATACGCATTCGCATGGAAAAGTCACAAAGACATATCTGATATTTAATCCACATAGTGCATAATTTACACATAGTCTACACACACCACACCAGAAAGTTGCATTTAATTTGGAAGTATAACAACAGAGGGATTCAACTTTACAGGATATGAGGGCACAGAATTAGGTTAGGATGAGATGTTTGGTATCCAGCTGTACAGTATTTCAAGGGCAATATTCCAATGGCAGTTTGCAGAAAGTAGCACGCTCCTGCGCATAGATTTGCGCAGGAATATATTATTATTATCACACTGTATTTACTGTACTCTTGATATTCGGCGGGAACCCAGTGGAGGAAACCTGCAAGTGCACCTGGACCAGGCATCGCCCACCTATTCAAACCGACCTATGACCCCTCATGTACTATGAATGACCAGCCCTTTGACCTATGAAAGAAGAGATTACAGTTTCCTTTGCTTCATGCTTTGGACTATTGTTAAAAACCAAGCCTCCTGGCAGGCCTCAGTCTATTCTCTGAAGGTCATCTTTCCAGATTGACTGAGGACCGGATCCGGGTGGCGCAGGTGAACAAACGTATGTATCCAGTGGTTGTAGCCTTTTCTCTTGTATTGTTGTTTTCCTCTGTGAACCCCCTTTTAAGTAAATATTTGTTGCTGCGTTGGACCACAACATAACATATACAATTAGTGTCGCATTCCTTTCCTGTTAGGGGTTAAAGTGTATTCGGCCATACGTGTAGCTACTTTGTGCTTACAGCATGACGGCGTGCTTACGCAACGTGTATGCATTTCATAGAGGTTTAACACACACACACTTAGAGGTCGCAGCGGCCTGAACATTTCTGTATTAAGGTAGTGCTTTTTCTTCCTGTAAGTTAAACGAACGTAACAATTGGGGACTCG
Organism: Pseudophryne corroboree; assembly: GCF_028390025.1. Lineage (NCBI taxonomy): Eukaryota > Metazoa > Chordata > Amphibia > Anura > Myobatrachidae > Pseudophryne > Pseudophryne corroboree. The sequence goes on along the minus strand of NC_086450.1, from coordinate 249,076,587 downwards.
CCCGGTTCACCACATACTTACAGACTTGCAGGACATAACCGACTTTGATCTATCAACAAAGAGTGGAGAC